>NC_057800.1:616987283-617287283 GCF_018294505.1 Triticum aestivum
CGGTATCTATCGCGGTATGCGATAAATAGGATTCCCGTGGATATGGGCAGCATTGCTCCCTTAAAGCCCATATGTACCCCCTGCAACAAAAAGCCCTTATGTAACGCCTAATGCATGTTCAACTCAGACAATTTTATTTCCCTAAAAAATACTCAAAATATTCTATGATGCAAAAACTCGAAATATTTTATTTATTTTATGCACCAATATGCATTAGTTTATATAACAAGATGAGGTCGATCGGTCATATCAGCTCAAGCAATTGTGCTGAAAGATTGTTACTTGCTGGAACTTTGAGATGCAATAGAGTTGTCATTAGTTCGAACAGCATGGAGCTTATCAACATCTTGAATGCATATACCTGACAAGTGAGAACTGCGGCGTTGGTATTTAATTTTGCCAAAGTAATTTTGTATACGAGTTTATAGAAGGCAATTCAGTAGCTCATAAGCTTGCTGGTGTTGCCAAATACCAAGACACACATACTTGGTTAGCCTCTCGCCCATATTGTACCTCTACAAATGAGCGACGTAACCTTTGATTTCCAATGAATAAATAGGTACTTCACTAAAAAAGATGTGTCCGACTAGAAAATTAGGGTTTTGGTTGACATGACTTGGGCTCTTTCATCACCGTTCGGGCGAGAAAACGCATAACGCTTATGTGGTCTCCATGGACGGCCAACAACCAGGCCCACCGGTGTATGTGTGGTGCGTGATGTCACCACTGATGGGCCTCACTTTCGATATGTTAACTAATTTCTCCTGCTGAATATATATTGCCCTATTATGTCTTTCTATGTTGTATAAAATAAACGGGACTAGCAACGTCTTATCACGATTTACATATGCACAAAGCAATATCTTTTATGGTGCACGTTAAAAGTATTTTAATTTCTTTATTGATTACTAAATTTGCATCTATTATCATGATACATGGGTTTTATATAAATGCGGTTAAATAATTAATATGTGTTGTGTGAAATCTGTGCATTGCGTTTGTCAGATTGCTAGTGATGATAAACCTCTAGATTTTTAATTACCCTTTCTCCTTTCGAGATTAAGCACCCCTTATTATGTTAACCCCAAGTCTCTTAATGAATATCCAAAAAACTATTTTCTATTCTCGCGCGAGGATCCAAGATATGCGTTTACAACAAGAATCTATTAAAAAATATGAGTATGTTTACAGATTAAAATTGTTAAGTGTCCTGCAACGCCGCATATGTAACACGTAATCGTTTATTGTATCCCTGTGAAACCTAGCCACCACACGCGAGGGAACATGCACCACAATTTGCGCCTAAGAGGGATTCCTCCCCTCCATCGGTTGCTCCCGCAGCTACGGGTTGGAGGGGTACTGTGTGACTTTGTTTCTGCGCATGTTCAATAGTCTAGTGGCTTAGTTAGATATTCGCCTTCGATTGTGGCGATGGCAATGACGAATAAGTCTACTCTAGATCTCAATTTCAATTCTCTCAGCTATTGGTGATGAATCTAGTGGTGCTGTCTGCGATGTTCCGGGCCCTTCGAATTTGGGTGGGACGCTTCGTGCAATGTCAAGGTAATGCTCCTCATCTTCTTAGGGCCTGTTCTGAACCCCTCCAGCTTCACAAAACTTCACATATCCGGCTTCTCAAAGTAGCTTCTCACTCCACCTGGCAAATCCCATCCGTTCTACATCGACCGCAGCTTCTCCTATCGCCAGATTCGGCTGGCAACCCAGCTGTGGAGACAGTTGGCCTGTTCAGCACCACTTTCGGCCTGCTGAAAACCAGCCCAGTTTGGGTTGTTGATCCTGGCTCGTGCGAGGTGGCTCGGGCGTCAATGGCGTCGCCGCGTCGGGTTGGGCTTCTCCTTCCGGTGAGCTTGCTGCTCATGGCTAGTGACGAGGGAACTACACCGAAGGAACAAGATTTGGTGGGAGGAGGCTAGGATGGATTGATCTGCCAGCGGAGAGATCGCTGGCCGGCGACAAGGGGGAGTCCGGCGTGGCGGCGGACCGGCGGCGCTGAACTGCAGTAGGTTTTTTTTACGCTTGCAGTAGGGTTACTAGAGGGAGAACTATCGAGGGAAATGGGTGCATATCGATTGGGGAGAGATTTGTTTTTTCTAGGTGAGGAGGGTACCGATTCGGCTGGGGATGGCTGAACCGTTTTCTTGGCAGTGGCACTCGGCCGTAAATATGGGCAACTCCTCATTCTTGTTTTCCTGGAGCTGGACTTTTGGTGCTTCACTTTTTTACACTGGAGTCCGGCTAACCTTCTCGCTTCCAGCTTCTCATAGCTCAGGCGTTCGGGTCGGCTTCCTACGAGGATTTAGTGAAGTTAGGAGCCGGAGAGATTCAGAACAGGCTCTTACTCTTTGTGGTGGTGGTGATGTGGTGTTGAGGGAATTCAATGCCTTCGATGACGGAAGGCCAACCATTTTGGGACCGGTTTGATGTTTTCGTGATCATTTTTGTGCTAGCAACAAGGTTATGGTCTCCTTTTATCTCTCTTGGGTATTTCCTTGATGCCACATGATGCTTTGTGACGGTTCATACTTCCTCTCTGTTACAGTGGCACTCTTCTGTCACTGTTGTAAAGTTGGCAGTTTTCATAAGATGATTCAGGTTGATCTATACAAAGACTTCTGCATTTACGGCTTCTTCTCCACAGTGTTGGTCCAGGCTAACATTAGCAACATGACTTCTCAATCGCATAATACCATAGTGTCATGTCGGCACCGACAATGAAACGGTGTGGACAGTGCTGTTAGAGACCTACTGTGCCACGGCTCATGATAACCTTGGCCTGCAAGTTAAACTCCCACCAAATAGATAGTTTCCTTATTACAGCCTCATGTATTTATACCAAACTCTGTAACTCTCTTGTACATTATATATATGAAGGGGCTGAACCAGGCAGGCATCAAGCCGTCCAGTTTATCAATCGTACATGGTATCGAGCACTACGATCCTCTTCCTCTAGATCCTAGCCGCCGCATCTCCTTTACCCTAGCAACAGCAGCGGGCATCCTTTCCCTCCACCATACCTTGCCGCTGCATCGCTCCAACACCCCAACCCCTCCCACCTCGCCATGGCGTCTGCTGATGAGCTCAAGAAACTTGAGGAAGAACTCAAGAACCGCGAGTCCCTCCTTCAGGCTCGTGAGGAAGAACTCCAGTGCCGAGCCGATGAACGGGGAAAGTCCGTCCTTCCTCCTGCCGCCTCTACGTATGTTGCCTCCATCAAGATGTTCGTCCCCATCACCCTCAACCTCCAGGACTCCAACTATGCCAAGTGGCGTGAGCTTTTCCTCGTTGCTCTTGGCCCATGTTCTCTCTGAGAGCACCCCGTCAGACACCTCCTCCAATTCTGATTGGGGCCGCGACGACTTCACTGTCCTCTCTTGGATATATGGCTCGATCTCTCTCGAGCTCTTCGGCGTCATCATGAAGCCCGGCTCCACGGCAAAGCAGATTTGGGATGCCATCGCCAACCTCTTCCGCGACAACAAGAAGAGTCGTGCACTAGCTCTCGACGCTGAATTCCAGAACACTTCTCAAGGGGACATGACGATCTCCGACTACTGTGCAAAGCTCAAGTCTGTCTCTGATGCTCTCGATGATGTTGGTCAGCCGGTCACCGACGAAACTCTCGTGCTCACCTTGCTCCGTGGACTCAACGAGCAGTACTCCCATCTACGCTCGTTCTTGCCGTTCCAAGTGTCGTTCCCGTCCTTCCTTCAGACTCGCTCCGCCCTCATTCTTGAAGAAGCCCAGAAGAAAACCGACGCCAAGAATTCTGCCGCCACTGCCTTGTGGGCCAGCGGCAACAGCGTCCTTCCCAGCGCCGGTGGCGAACATGCTCCACCTCCCAATGATGGGCACAACTTCTCCAATGATCGCCGCAGCTCCCCATCCTTCTCTGTTGGACGTGGGGAAGCAACAACAACTGTGGCCGCGGCCGGGGCGGCCGAGGCCGCCGTGACACCCCCTGGACGTACAACCCTTGGACTGGCCAGCCTACCCGCCTTCATCTCCAACAGCAACCATCATCATCACATCAACAACTCCAAGCATCTCCTCCAGCCTGGTCGCCTCGCCCTTGGCTCCCCTCTGCTCTGGGAGTCCTCGGCCCTTGACCCACCGCGCCCTTGCCCCAAGCCTATATGGCCTACGATCACGGTCATGCGACAGCACCTTCCGGCTACAACATGAGCAACCATGCAACACCTTACAACAACTTTAATCAGTAGCAGGTCGACCCGACTCTCATCACCGCACTCAACAACATGCAACTCCCCGGCAACCAAGAGTGGTACATGGACTCCGGCGCATCCTCCCACATGGCATCTAACCCTGGTATACTCTCCACTTACACCCCTTCTAATGCTCACACAATCACCGTTGGTAACGGTGCTTCTTTACCTATCTCTCATATTGGTTCCCACACTCTACCCTCTCGGTCTCGACCTCTCTATTTAAATCATGTCCTCATTGTTCCTCACATAATCAAAAATATTCTCTCTGTTCGTCAACTCACAACTGATAATTATGTTTATATTGAGTTTGACCCTTGGGGTTTTTCTGTGAAGGCACTTCCTACTCGGACCGCGATTCTTCGATGCAATAGCTCCGGACCACTCTACTCCGTATGTCCACCACCACCACCCGAAGACGACATCATCACTGTCTCCCTCGACATCTGGCATCGTCGTTTGGGTCATCCTGGTTATCACACCATGAAGCATCTCCACCACCATCAAAATATTCCATCTTCTAGAGTTACACCATCTATATGTCATGCTTGTCAACTTGGACGTCACATTAGATTGCCCTTTTATCCTTCGACTTCATATACTGTTAAACCCTTTGCTTTACTACATTGTGATCTTTGGACATCTCCTGTACCTAGCACTTCTGGTTATCTATATTATCTTGTGATAGTTGATGATTACACTCATTATTTTTGGACGTTTCCACTTTGAAAAAAATCAGATGTCTATGCCACGTTTCTTACTTTTCATGCCTATGCCCGCACCCAGTTTGACCTACCCATTGTTGCCATCCAAAGTGACAATGGTCGCGAATTCGACAATACCAAGTTAGACTCTTTCTGTGCTTCCCAAGGTATCACCTTTCGATTTTCTTGTCCATGTACCTCTCAACAAAATGGCAAAGCCGAACGAGCAATTCGCACAACCAATAATGTCATCCGCACCCTTGAAAGAACATGCGGTGCCCCCATGTTTGGTTTTGGTAATTGATGACAATCTCTATGGACTAATGGTTGCCTTGAGTTATATTTGAAGGTTTTATCCATAGGCTTTTCTTGGAGTACATGTGTTGGTTTCAAGGAGAGTTTGTGTCGACCAAGGTGCTATTCAAGGAATTATCCAAAGATTGGTCATTTGAGAGTTGAGCTTATTGCAAGCGTGTCTTGAAGAAGAAGATTGTTTGATCATTCATGTTTACCTTAAGACATCATCCAAATGAAGAGAGTTGGAAAGAATCAAGGTTGATCAAGACTAAGTCAAGAGTGAATCAAGTTGATCAACACACAAAGCATACAAGATGTACAGAGGGATCAAGTGATCCCATGGTATGGTAAGCATTGTCCATCACGCTTTGTGTACTAACCCATGGTCTTCGTGAGAGTTCTTTGTGGGGTTAGGTTGCGGTGTGCAAATTCAAGTGAAGCATCACGAAGAGATCAAATGCTTGAAGCTTGCCGTCCATTGTGGTGACAATGGACTTGTGAAGATGTGCGGAAGAGTGTCTCACCCATAGTGGAGTATGGGGGAGCAATCAACTAGTCTTCATCGAGCCAACGCAATCAAGAAAGGTGGTCCAACTTGAGGGAGTCAAGATCATCATCATCTAGCTCAAGTGGATCATGTGCAAGGCAAAGGTCTGCCCTTGATAGGTTTTCTATTTTACCGGTCTCATGATGGTAGTTGGGAGACCGGGTTATAGGATCGATTGTCGTACTATCAAGGGGGGCTCTCGATGAGTAGCTTGATCGTATCATTCGTAGAGAGATCTAACCATTGCATACTTGCCTCATATTTCTTGGTTCTTCGTTGGTTCTCTTTGTGAGTGATGAAGCTATGTACCTAGGGTAGGGGCATGGACCGGTCCTAAGAGCCCTACCCAAGGACATCCCTGGAAGCAGTCACCTTTCAATCGACTTGAAGGTATCCCACTCGACGGATTCAAGACACTCGACCAGGAAGCTACCACTCGACTACGAAGCCAACCACTCGACTGACAGGAGATCTAAAGTCACTCCGCAAGCAAACGGTCGGCCATTAAGTAGTCCTTATGGTCATCATAGCACTTTAATAGGGACGTTACTAGTAACGCCCAGTCTTAATGTATTTTAACCCTGCATTACTGAGGACCGGAGGGGTCTGGCGAACTCTATATAAGCCACCCCCCTCCTCAGTAGCAGGGGTTGGCACCCCTATAATTCGTACACACATAATCCAGTCGACCGCCTCCGGGCACCGAGACGTAGGGCTGTTACTTCCTTCGCGAAGGGCCTGAACTCGTACATCCTGGTGTATTTACAACTTCTCCATAGCTGAGATCCAGCCTCTCCATACATACCCCCCTACCTCACTGTCAGAGTTAGAACCACGATAGTTGGCGCCCACCGTGGGGCAAGAGTCTTAGCGCCTAGTTGGAGAAGTTGCGATTTTTCCGATCCCTTTGATCATGTTTTCGTGCGGAGATTTGGTGGAGGGCCGCGAGATCCGTCTCGGCGCACTCACGTTCGTCACCGACAACTCCGCTTGGCTTCAGGAGGCTCCACTCGACATCGACGCCCTCCCCGTCCGCGGTGCGACGCACTTCTGCGCATGTGTTCGTGGCGTCTCCTGCGGCAGCCGTCGACCCCATATCGGTCGGCTCCCATGTCATCTTCCCGTCCTGTCTCCCACCGGCGCAAGCGCTCCGGCCGGTCGATACTTCAGAGGTGGGTGAGGCATGCCGTGGCCCGCCAGTCAGCAGCCCCACAAGTCGCGGCAATCGAGCCCGACGAATCCCTCTACGGCTTGTTCGACCTGTCGACTGGCTCCGCGGAGACCGCATCCGAGTGCGGCAGCAGCGACCCGGCGGCTGAGGTTCTGGCGGTCGATGGAACACACAGTCCTCCCGGTTTCCCTCGCACCGATGGAGGCGCGGGTGGAGGCGACCCGTCGCATCCCCACGATGAGTATCTCCCCGAACCTCTCACGTCATTGCAGCGAGAGGAGCTTCGTCGCCGGAACATGGATGCACTCCGCACTCCTATCGTCGGAGAAACCCCCGAGGCCCAGGCCTTGGAGGACGCGCGCTTGGCTAACTTGGACGAGCGCACTCGACTGGAGAATCTCCAGCGAATACTCGACGAGCAAGCGCGTCAGCGAGCTCCTGAGTCCAGTCGACGTCAGCCCTTCCCGCCTACGCAGGTATATCGGACCCCAGTTCAGAATTTAGCAGCCGGGGCCCGTATAGCAAAATCGATTCAGCCCTCCCAGTCGGAGGCTGGCAGGGGCTTGTTGCAAATCAAAGCGTTGCTCCGGGCGGCGGGGAACCAGAATTCTGCTGTTTCTCAGTCGCGGAATAGGATCCACAGTCGATCCGTTGCAACGGATACAGTCCAGTCGGCTCACAGCCCGAGATCGCCCCCGAGGCTGAGGGACGCGGAGACCGGCATGATCAGTACAGAAGAAATGAGCAGTATGATCACCGGTTTGATCGACGTCGAGTGCCAACCCCTCCCCCGAGGAGTGGGTCATATGCGCCTCGACAGCAGGATGACAGACACCCTCATAGTGTTGGGCGGAGAGTTCCAGTCGATCCCAGGGACCCAGGCTTTGATGCGAGATCCTTCCTCGTTTAGGGTCTGGTTGACAGGAACAGAGCTCACCGAGAGGGCCACGACAGGGATGCGCCTGCCAGCAGCAGAGTACGTGTTTCGGGGCCAGAGTGTTTCAGTCGAGCCATCAGGGCCGTAGTGATTCCTCCCAACTTCCGGTTGGCGACTGGAGTCAGCAAGTTCACCGACGAGTCTAAGCCTGACACTTGGCTCGAAGACTACCGAGTGGCTGTCCAGATTGGTGGCGGCAATGATGAGGTGGCTATGAAGCATTTGCCTCTCCTGTTAGAGGGCTCAGCCAGAGTGTGGCTGAATCAGTTAGCACCCAGCAGCATCTACACTTGGGAGGATCTCTCTCGAGTGTTTGTCACGACCTTTGAAGGAACATGCAAGCGACCAGCAGGCCTTACAGAATTGCGGTCTTGCATGCAGAAACCGAGTGAAACTCTGAGGGATTACATCCAAAGGTGGATCACTTTGCATCACACAGTTGAGAACATACCGGATCACCAAGCAGTTTGTGCCTTTAAAGAAGGCGTCAAGAACAGAGAGTTGAACCTGAAGTTCGGTCGGACTGGAGAAATGTCTCTAAATCGAATGATGGAAATTGCCACCAAATATGCTAACGGAGAAGATGAAGATCGGCTCCGGAGTGGCAAGCAGAAAACAGTCACCTAGGAAGCCGGAGGCAATTCCAGTCAGAAGCAGAAGCGGAAGGCCGAGCCAGCCGCTCCTGGGGAGGCCCTGGCCGTAACCCAGGGAAAATTCAAGGGAAAACCCAAGGGGCCCTGGAACCCCAAGAAAGTCAAGGATCAAGATGGAAATGATGTTTTGGATCTGCCATGTCACATCCACACCAAGAAAGATGAAGAGGGTAACCTTATTTACCCAAAGCATACCACTCGACAGTGCCGACTCCTGATCCAGCAGTTTCGGGGCGAGCAGTCCAAAGACAAGGAAAAA
The DNA here is from genome assembly GCF_018294505.1 of Triticum aestivum. NCBI lineage: Eukaryota > Viridiplantae > Streptophyta > Magnoliopsida > Poales > Poaceae > Triticum > Triticum aestivum. The sequence continues at coordinate 616,996,096 of NC_057800.1, forward strand.
GAGTCAGACAGAGTTGAGGACAAAGAAGATAGTGACGATGGATACCCCCAAGTCAATTCCACCTTGATGATTTTTGCTGATGTCGAAAGCAAAAGTCGACTGAAAGTCATTAACCGTGAAGTGAATATGGTTGCCCCGACAACACCCAGCTACCTGAAGTGGTCTCAGACTGCCATCACGTTCGACCAGTCCGATCACCCTGCACACATTGCCACCCCTGGGAGGCAAGCTCTGGTGGTCAATCCAATTGTCGAAGGCACTCGACTGACCAAAGTCCTGATGGATGGTGGCAGCGGCCTGAACATACTGTATGCAGAAATGTTGAAAGGGATGGGCATTCCGATGTCCAGGCTCAGTGCCAGCAACATGAGTTTCCATGGAGTCATTCCTGGAAAGAAAGCTGAGTCACTCGGCCAAATTGCTCTCGATGTGGTTTTCGGTGAAAAGAATTACCGCAAGGAAAAGTTGACATTTGAGGTTGTGGACTTCCAAAGTGCTTATCATGCTATTCTGGGCCGGCCAGCTTATGCATGCTTCATGGCTCGACCGTGCTATGTGTATCTCAAGTTGAAGATGCCCGGCCCCAGAGGTGTGATCACCGTTACAGGCAATCGGAAGATAGCAGAGGAGTGTTTTCAGAAAGGATCAAAGATCGCTGATGCTCAGATGTCAGTAGTCGAACTGCAAGAGTACCAGAAGGCTGCTGATCCGAGTGAATTGCTGCAAGCCAAGAAGCCAGCTTCAGAATCAGCTTTTCAGTCGTCCGGCGAAACTAAGCCAGTTCACATTCACCCGACCGACCCCGATGCTGCTCCGACTCACATCTCAACGACGCTCGACTCCAAATAGGAAGAAGTGCTCATCCAGTTCCTCCGTGAGAACTGGGACATCTTCGCATGGAAGCCTTCTGACATGCCTGGAGTTCCCAGGGGGCTGGCTGAGCACCGTCTACGAGTCAACCCGAAGTTCAAGCCTGTGAAAGAACATCTTCGACGGTCCGCCGTCCAGAAGAGGAAAGCTATTGGCGAGGTGGTGGCTCGGCTCTTAGCAGCGGAGTTCATCCGAGAGATTTACCACTCCGAGTGGCTCGCCAATGTTGTCATGGTCCCCAAGAAGGACAAGTCACTTTGTATGTGCATAGACTTTAAACATATCAACCGGGCCTGCCCGGAAGATCATTTCCCTCTCCCCGCATCGACCAGGTAGTCGACTCGACCGTGGGGTGTGAGCATTTGTCTTTTCTAGATGCTTATTCAGGGTACCATCAGATCCGTCTGTATGGACCCGGTGAGATCAAAACGGCTTTCATCACCCCATTCGGGTGCTTCTGTTATATCACCATGCCCTTCGGCCTCAAGAATACTGGAGCCACGTTCATGAGGATGATTCAGAAGTGTTTGCTCACTCAGATCAGTCGGAACGTAGAAGCATACATGGATGATATTGTGGTTAAGTCACGGAAAGGTTCCGACCTACTGACTGACCTTGCCGAAACCTTTGCTAACCTCAGAGGATATGATATCAAGCTCAATCCATCAAAGTGCACATTCGGAGTTCCAGGTGGAAAGTTACTCGGTTTTCTTGTTTCTGAACGAGGAATCGATGCCAATCCCGAGAAAGTTGGCGCCATATTCCGGATGAAGCGCCCTGTGCGTGTACACGATGTCCAGAAGCTTACAGGTTGCTTGGCCGCTCTAAGTCGATTCATTTCTCATCTCGGTGAAAAGGCGTTGCCTCTTTACCAACTGATGAAGAAGTCTGACAAGTTCGAGTGGACTCTAGAAGCTGATGCAGCGTTTGCAGAGCTCAAAACTCTGCTCTCCACCTAGCCGGTGCTTGCTGCCCCCAATCAGTAAAGAGCCTCTGCTGCTTTACATTGCGGCCATGGGACAAGTTGTCAGCACAGTACTTACGGTCGAGCGGGAAGAAGAAGGAAAGGCCTTCAGAGTTCAGCGCCCAGTATATTATGTGTCCGAAGTTTTGAATCCTTCGAAGCAAAGATATCCCCATTACCAGAAGCTTGTATATGGGATTTACATGACCACGAAGAAGGTTGCACACTACTTCTCTGACCATTCCATTACAGTCGTCAGCGATGCTCCACTATCAGAGATTTTGCACAACAGAGATGCAACTGGTCGAGAGGCGAAGTGGGCGATTGAACTCCTTCCCCTAGATATCAAGTTTGAAGCAAAGAAGGCTATCAAGTCCCAAGCAATTGCAGATTTCGTCGCTGAGTGGATTGAACAGCAGCTTCCGACTCAAGTTCACTCGGAGCACTGGACCATGTTCTTCGATGGATCTAAGATGCTGAATGGTTCCGGTGCTGGGGTAGTATTGGTCTCCCCCCAAGGAGATAAGCTCAGATATGTTCTCCAGATTCACTTCGATTCCTCCAATAATGAAGCAGAATATGAAGCACTCTTGTATGGGTTGCGCATGGCCATTTCACTCAGCGTCCGGCGCCTCATGGTCTACGGTGACTCAGATTTGGTGGTTAATCAGGTGATGAAGGAGTGGGACGTCAGAAGCCTAGCTATGACTGGTTACTGCAACGCAGTAAGAAAGCTAGAAAAGAAATTCGAGGGGTTAGAGTTTCATCACATCCCCCGACTGAAAAATCAAGCAGCTGATGATCTGGCAAAGATAGGCTCCAAGAGAGAAGCCATTCCCAGCAATGTGTTTTTGGAGCACATCCGCTCGCCGTCAGTCTAGGAGGATCCTTTTACAGAAGAAGCCCCGCAACCGAAAAGTGCCACAGATCCGACTGAAGTCGAAATTCCTGCTGTGGTCGACCTAGTCATGGAGGTCTTGGCAATCACTCCCGACTGGACGATACCATACATCACGTATATCTTGAGGAAAGAACTTCCAGAGGATGAAGAAGAGGCTCGACAGATCGTCCGTCGATCTAAAGCTTTCACAGTCATTAAAGGACAGTTGTATAGAGAAAGCGCAACCGGAATCGGTCAGAAGTGCATAACGCCAGAAGAAGGTCGGATAATCCTTGATGATATCCACTCGGGGACCTGTGGTAACCATGCGTCCTCTCGGACCATCGCGGCCAAAGCATACCGAGCGGGTTTTTACTGGCCCAGGGCAAACGAAATGGCGAAAGAGATAGTCGACAAGTGTGAAGGCTGCCAGTTCTACTCCAACATGTCGCACAAGCCAGCATCAGCTCTGAGGACCATTCCACTCGTCTTCCCCTTCACTGTTTGGGGACTAGACATGGTTGGTCCACTGAGAAAAGGCAGGAGCAGATTCACACATGTGCTTGTGGCAGTCGACAAGTTTACCAAATGGATTGAAGCCAAGCCTATCAAAAATCTTGATGCTAGCACTGCTATCAGTTTCGTCAGAGAGTTGATATTCAGATACGGGGTCCCACATAGCATCATCACTGACAATGGGTCAAACTTCGATTCAGACAAGTTCAGAGCTTTTTGTGCCTCTCAAGGCACACGAGTCGACTACGCGTCGGTCGCGCATCCCCAGTCGAATGGACAAGCTGAAAGAGCAAATGGTCTAATTCTCAAAGGACTGAAGTCCTCGACTGATGCGTGATCTCAAACACGCAGCAAGCGCTTGGGTCGACGAGCTTCCGTCAGTTTTGTGGGGACTGAGGACCACCCTGAACCGGTCGACCGGAAGAATGCCATTCTTTCTGGTTTACGGAGCCGAAGCCGTCCTGCCGAGTGATCTACTTCACAACGCCCCCAGAGTCGAGCTTTATAACGAAGGCGAAGCAGAGCAAGCCCGGCAAGACGCAGTTGACCTCCTAGAGGAGGAGAGGGAAATGGCTATGATCAGATCGACCATCTATCAGCAAGACTTGCGTTGATTCCATGCCAGAAATGTGAAGAGCCGAGCCTTCCAAGAAGGAGATTTGGTCCTCTGAGTGGATCAGCAGAAACCACACAAACTTGCTCCTACTTGGGAAGGCCCCTTCATCGTCACCAGAATCCTCCACAATGGAGCATATCATCTCTACAACGTTGGTCGCCGGATCGACGAGCCACGAGCTTGGAATGCGGAACTACTCCGCCTGTTTTACACTTGAATTCTCACTCGGATGAGGTGTAATAAGAAAAACTTCCGTAGTTTATTTTTATCAAAGACAAGAGTGTCCCAGTTCTTCCTGTAATTGCTGTCACTTTTGTTTGCGTACGAAATCCCCCAGTGGGTAGCTTAGCTGCGAATCCGTTTCGCCTAAGTTTGCAAAAATCCTACCGAGTGGCGAGCAAACCTCCCACTCGGGGGCTTAGCTGCAGCCCAGTGCTCGCCTAAGTGTTTGAAAATCCTACCGAGTGGAGAGCAACCCTCCCACTCGGAGGCTTAGCTGCAGTCCAAAGTACTCGCCTAAGTATTTGAAAATCCTACCGAGTGGTGAGCCAGACTCCCACTCAGAGGCTTAGATGCAGCCCAGTGCTCGCCTAAGTGTTTGAAAACCCTACCGAGTGAAGAGCAAACCTCCCACTCGGGGGCTTAGCTGCAGCCCAGTGCTCGCCTAAGTGTTTGAAAATCCTACCGAGTGAAGAGCAAACCTCCCACTCGGGGGCTTAGCTGCAGTCCCAGTGCTCGCCTAAGTATATAAAAATCCTACCGAGTGGAGAGCAAACCTCCCACTCGGAGGCTTAGCTGCATCCCAGTGCTCGCCTAAGTGTTTGAAAATCCTACCGAGTGGAGAGCAAACCTCCCACTCGAGGGCTTAGCTGCAGCCCAGTGCTCGCCTAAGTGTTTGAAAATCCTACCGAGTGGAGAGCAAACCTCCCACTCGGGGGCTTAGCTGCAGCCCAGTGCTCGCCTAAGTGTTTGAAAATCCTACCGAGTGGAGAGCAAACCTCCCACTCGGAGACTTAGCTGCAGTCCAAGTACTCGCCTAAGTATATAAAAATTCCCGAAGATATTCAACGATAAATCAAGTTCAGATAAAACCCAAAGGTCCAAGACCTCAGGTCAAAGTACTCGAGCCCTCGGCTCGACAGAGTTTAACGGTTACAGAATCCACTCGGCATGCCGAGGCAAATTTAAAGTGAAGCATAAAAGTTTTTCATTCCTCAAGCGGAGGACTGGAAGGGGCGACGAACTCGTCCAAGTCGATCCCGTCTGCAATACGAGTAGCAGCAGCAATGAAAGTCTCCATGAAGTCTTGAAAGCTGTGCTTCCTGGTATTGGCAACTTGGATGGCGGCCAACTTTTCTTCTCGCGCCTCCTTGCAATGGACGCGGACCAGAGACAGAGCGGCATCAGCACCACATCTGGCAGAAGATTTCTTCCATTCCGCCACTCGACCCGGGACTTCATCCAGTCGAACCATCAGGGACTCGAGGTCATTCCGAAGCGTTGTTCCAGGCCAGAGTGATGTGTCGATCCGCGACATCGCAACCTTCAGCCGAGCAAGATAGTCAACAACGCTGGTAACACGAGACTCCAGTCGGAGCACGTTCATAGCAGCCTCGTCCTTCACAAGAGAATTGGCAGGATCCAAGCCTGGCTCCACTCGACTGGTTTCCTCTTCGAAGCTTTGGCAGAATTCTGCAAACACGATTCAAGAATAAGACAGTGGCCTTACGCGGGCTTGGTAACTGCAAGACAGCCGGGTCGGAATAATTACCTTCGAGCATGACGAACAGCTTCTTGGCGAGTCCACCGAGATAAGCCTCCAGATCGTTTACCTTCCCCGCCAGCTCACCTGCCTTGTCGTGCAGAACCATCTTTTCTTTCTTCAGTCGACTGACCTCTCGATTAGCTGTTTCGAGAGCAGTTTTCAGTCTGGAGTTCTCCTGTTCAAGAGTTCCGACCGAAGCCAGTTTCTCTTCTGCAAGCTTCGTTTTGCTCGAGGCCTCCTTTTGTGCTTCGGCAAGATCTTGATCCTTCTTCTTCAGAGCTTCCTCCAGTTCATCTACAGAACGTCGAGTGAACTCAACATCAAGAATGGGCAGGAAAGGGAAGTCACTCGTCAAGAATGAGAAACCTCGCCAGCCATACCTTTTGCTTCGTCTCGCGCCTTCTGCAGGTTCTGTTGAGCGAGCTTCAAGTCAAGATCGAGCTGGATCTGTTTGTTCTCCAACTCAGTGTAGAGAGCCACAAGTTCACAGGATTTCTGCAAAAGTCAGTCGGTAGAGGTCCAAGATAAGTTGCTTCCGAGTAACCAAGAGACAATGATGACGTTTCTAAGACTATAGCTGAATCAAAAACATTCAATAGTAGTCTCAGGGACTACACCCGGTGGGTGCACTCAGCGTGCCCCCACTGGTTTTGAAAAAAAAATCGACTGCCCGCAGTCGACCAGATACAGTTTCATTCGACATGGCCTGGACAGACCGAGCGAAGGAGTAAAACTACAGCAACGCAATATAAAGACTACAGTCGACTGCCAGCAGTCCACCGTAGTCTCGGGGACTACACCCAGTGGGTGCACTCAGCGTGCTCCACTCGACCAAAAAACTTAACAGAAACACCCAGTGGGTGTACAGATTTAAAAGATCTTCGGAAAAGAGGTCCTTCAGACAGCATTCCCTAACAGAACAAGCAGTGAATCGACTGACCTGGACGTTACTCTGAAGAGCTGAACTCGCATCATAAGCCGCTTGGCTGGCGTCTCGAACCACCTTGACCTGCTCCATCATGACGCCTGCCTGGCGTATAGCTTCCTTAGCTGCACCCACTTGGTCCTCAGGGACGTGGTGTGTGGCGAAGAGCGAAGGCGGATTTACGGTCGACGTCGAGGGCCGCGCACTCGCCGGAGGATTGGCAAAAGTCACAGAAGCCCGGGTGGTATCGCCACCGTCTCGAGCTACGGCCTCAGGCGCCGAAGTAGATTGTGGAGTCTCGCCAGCCGACGCTTTCCTGTTCCGCCTCACTCTCAGCGGCGCTTCGTCCTCGTCGTCAGGAAGGCTAATAACATGAGGAGGAGCTACGAGAAAAATTCAATCGACCAGAGTTATAAGAAATCGTCAGTCGATTCAAAGCAGAACATCAGTAATCATACCAGGATTGGAAGTAACAACATCTTCCATCTCTTGATCATCGTCCTTGGCGGAGATCTCAGAAGTAGCAGCACTGCAAGTTTTGAAAGACCGTCAGTCGGCTCAGTGGATCGACCAAGGATCCGTCCACGGTCGACAAAGGAGAACAAGTTCTATCATTACCCAGAAATGGTGGGGACAGTCATCCTCATCTTGGGCAGAGCCTTGGGTGGCTTGGACGGTGCCGCGCGGGGGTGCTTGGGAGCTTTTTCAGTCGGCGCTGGAGAAGAGGTCCGAGGGCGCTTCGACGACTGCCCAACGGGAGCAGTCGCCTTACCACGTTCCTGCGCAGGGTCGTGTGTAAGCTTGGATCGCCTTTCTGAGCGAGGAGGTCCAGCTTCCTCCTCCTCCTCCTCTTCGCTGGATTCGACGCTGTCGTCTCCCTCCCCTTCGCCGTCAGACTCCCACTCCTCCTGTTCGTCTCCGCTTTCGCCTCCGCTCGCCTCCCCTTCCTCGGCCTGCCCCTGTGCTCCGTTGGGTGTCGAGTACATCTCTGTAGTTGCCTGGAGAATAGCAGACAAGTCGAAAGTCAGTCGACCGATTCAAAGAGAGCAAATGAAGAAAGCAAGATCTCAGTCGGGAACACAAGGTCGGACCTGGTCCACCTCGTATGTACTGTCAAACGGGACAACCCTCCTGGCTCCTCGGGGGTTGTCTTTGTTCCCTGTTATGCTCGACAGCTACCCTTCCAGCATCTCGTCGGTGACCTCCTCTGGGTGAACCCGAGTGGTGTCGTCGAGACCCGAGTACAGCCACATAGGGTGGTCATGAGCCTCAAGCGGTTGGATGCGCCTCCGAAGGAAGACCTCCAGCAAGTCCATGCCGGTCACGCCGTCTCGGACAAGCTGAACCACTCGACCAACCAGCACCTTGACTTGCGCCTTTTCCTCTAGCAGCACTTTCAGAGAGGCAGGCTTTTGAGCTCGGTCCAGAGAGAAAGGGGGAAGACCAGTCGACTGCCCTGGGGTCACCTGGTCTTGGCAGTAAAACCAGGTCGACTGCCAACCACGTGTTGGGTTTCGTAGTAATTTCAAAAAAATTCCTATGCACACGCAAGATCACGTGATGCATAGCAACGAGATGGGAGAGTGTTGTCTACGTACCCACGCAGACCGACTGCGGAAGCGTTGACGCAACGTAGAGGAAGTAGTCGTACGTCTTCACGATCCTACCGATCAAGCACCGAAACTACGGCACCTCCGAGTTCGAGCACACGTTCAGCTCGATGACGATCCCCGGACTCCGATCCAGCAAAGTGACGGGGAAGAGTTCCATCAGCACGACGGCGTGGTGACGATCTTGATGTACTACAGCAGCAGGGCTTCGCCTAAACTCCGCTACAGTATTATCGAGGATTATGGTGGTTGGGGGCGCCGCACACGGCTAAGGAATAGATCACGTGGATCAACTTGTGTGTACTTTGGGGTGCCCTACCTCCGTATATAAAGGACTAGAGGGGGGAGGCTGGCCGGCCAAGGGAGGGCGCGCCAGGAGAGTCCTACTCCCTCTGGGAGTAGGATTCCCCCCCAATCCTAGTTGGAATAGGATTCCTTGAGGGGGGAAAGAGAGAGAGGGGGCCGGCCACCTCTCCTAGTCCTAATAGGACTAGGGGAAGGGGGAGGCGCACATCCACCTTGGGCTTCCCTTTTCTCCTTTCCACTAAAGCCCACTAAGGCCCATATAGCTCCCGGGGGGTTCCGGTAACCTCCCCGGTAATCCGGTAAAATCCCGATTTCACCCAGAACACTTCCGATATCCAAACATAGGCTTCCAATATATCAATCTTTACGTCTCGACCATTTCGAGACTCCTCGTCATGTCCGTGATCACATCCGGGACTCCGAACAACCTTCGGTACATCAAAATGCATAAACCCATAATATAACTGTCATCGTAACCTTAAGCGTGCGGACCCTACGGGTTCGAGAACAATGCAGACATGACCGAGACACATCTCCGGTCAATAACCAATAGCGGGACCTGGATGCCCATATTGGCTCCTACATATTCTACGAAGATCTTTATCGGTCAGACCGCATAACAACATACATTGTTCCCTTTGTCATCGGTATGTTACTTGCCCGAGATTCGATCGTCGGTATCCTATACCTAGTTCAATCTCATTACCGGCAAGTCTCTTTACTCGTTCTGTAATACATCATCCCGTAACTAACTCATTATTTGCAATGCTTGCAAGGCTTATATTATGTGTATTACCGAGAGGGCCCAGAGACACCTCTCCGACAATCAGAGTGACAAAACCTAATCTCGAAATACGCCAACCCAACATGTACTTTTGGAGACACCTGTAGTACTCCTTTATAATCACCCAGTTATGTTGTGACGTTTGGTAGTACCCAAAGTGTTCCTCCGGTAAACGAGAGTTGCATAATCTCATAGTTATAGGAACATGTATAAGTCATGAAGAAAGCAATAGCAACATACTAAACGATCGGATGCTAAGCTAATGGAATGGGTCATGTCAATCAGATCATTCTCTTAATGATGTGATCCCGTTAATCAAATAACAACTCATTGTTCATGGTTAGGAAACATAACCATCTTTGATTAACGAGCTAGTCAAGTAGAGGCATACTAGTGACACTTTGTTTGTCTATGTACTCACACATGTATTATGTTTCTGGTTAATACAATTCTAGCATGAATAATAAACATTTATCATGATTATAAGGAAATAAATAATAACTTTATTATTGCCTCTAGGGCATATTTCCTTCAGTCTCCCACTTGCACTAGAGTCAATAATCTAGATTACACTGTAATGATTCTAACACCCATGGAGCCTTGGTGCTGATCATGTTTTGCTCATGGAAGAGGCTTAGTCAACGGGTCTGCAACATTCAGATCCGTATGTATCTTGCAAATCTCTATGTCTCCCACCTGGACTAGATCCCGGATGGAGTTGAAGCGTCTCTTGATGTGCTAGGTCCTTTTGTGAAATCTGGATTCCTTTGCCAAGGCAATTGCACCAGTATTGTCACAAAAGATTTTCATTGGACCCGATGCACTAGGTATGACACCTAGATCAGATATGAACTCCTTCATCCAGACTCCTTCGTTCGCTGCTTCCGAAGCAGCTATGTACTCTGCTTCACATGTAGATCCCGCTACGACGCTTTGTTTAGAACTGCACCAACTGACAGCTCCACCGTTTAATGTAAACACGTATCCGGTTTGCGATTTAGAATCGTCCGGATCAGTGTCAAAGCTTGCATCAATGTAACCTTTTACGGTGAGCTCTTTGTCACCTCCATATATGAGAAACATATCCTTAGTCCTTTTCAGGTATTTCAGGATGTTCTTGACCGTTGTCCAGTGATCCACTCCTGGATTACTTTGGTACCTCCCTGCTAAACTTATAGCAAGGCACACATCAGGTCTGGTACACAGCATTGCATACATGATAGAGCCTATGGCTGAAGCATAGGGAACATTTTTCATTTTCTCTCTATCTTCTGCAGTGGTCGGGCATTGAGTCTTACTCAACTTCACACCTTGTAACACAGGCAAGAACCCTTTCTTTGCTTGATCCATTTTGAACTTCTTCAAAAACTTTGTCAAGGTATGTGCTTTGTGAAAGTCCAATTAAGCGTCTTGATCTATCTCTATAGATCTTAATGCCTAATATGTAAGCAGCTTCACCGAGGTCTTTCATTGAAAAACTTTTATTCAAGTATCCCTTTATGCTATCCAGAAATTCTATATCATTTCCAATTAGTAATATGTCATCCACATATAATATCAGAAATGCTACAGAGCTCCCACTCACTTTCTTGTAAATACAGGCTTCTCCAAAGTCTGTATAAAACCAAATGCTTTGATCACACTATCAATGCGTTTATTCCAACTCCGAGAGGCTTGCACCAGTCCATAAATGGATCGCTGGAGCTTGCACACTTTGTTAGCTCCCTTTGGATCGACAAAACCTTCCGGTTGCATCATATACAACTCTTCTTCCAGAAATCCATTCAGGAATGCAGTTTTGACATCCATCTGCCAAATTTCATAATCATAAAATGCGGCAATCGCTAACATGATTCGGACAGACTTAAGCATCGCTACAGGTGAGAAAGTCTCATCGTAGTCAATCCCTTGAACTTGTCGAAAACCTTTCGCGACAAGTCGAGCTTTGTAGACAGTAACATTACCATCAGCTTCAGTCTTCTTCTTGAAGATCCATTTATTCTCAATTGCTTGCCGTTCATCGGGCAAGTCAACCAAAGTCCATACTTTGTTCTCATACATGGATCCCATCTCAGATTTCATGGCTTCAAGCCACTTTGCGGAATCTGGGCTCATCATCGCTTCTTCATAGTTCGTAGGTTCATCATGATCTAGTAGCATGACTTCCAGAACAGGATTACCGTACCACTCTGGTGCGGATCTTACTCTAGTTGATCCACGAGGTTCAGTAGTATCTTGATCTGAAGTTTCATGATCATTATCATTAGCTTCCTCACTAACTGGTGTAGGTGTCACTGAAACAGTTTTCTGTGATGTACTACTTTCCAGTAAGGGAGCAGGTACAGTTACCTCGTCAAGTTCTACTTTCCTCCCACTCACTTCTTTCGAGAGAAACTCCTTCTCTAGAAAGGATCCATTCTTAGCAACGAATGTCTTGCCTTCGGATCTGTGATAGAAGGTGTACCCAACAATCTCCTTTGGGTATCCTATGAAGACACATTTCTCCGATTTGGGTTCGAGCTTATCAGGTTGAAGCTTTTTCACATAAGCATCGCAGCCCCAAACTTTAAGAAACGACAACTTTGGTTTCTTGCCAAACCATAGTTCATAAGGTGTCGTCTCAACGGATTTTAACAGTGCCCTATTTAACGTGAATGCGGCCGTCTCTAAAGCATAACCCCAAAACGATAGCGGTAAATCTGTAAGAGACATCATAGATCGCACCATATCTAGTAAAGTACGATTACGACGTTCGGACACACCATTACACTGTGGTGTTCCGGGTGGCGTGAGTTGCGAAACTATTCCACAGTTTTTCAAATGTACACCAAACTCGTAACTCAAATATTCTCCTCCACAATCAGATCGTAGAAACTTTATTTTCTTGTTACGATGATTTTCAACTTCACTCTGAAATTCTTTGAACTTTTCAAATGTTTCAGACTTATGTTTCATTAAGTAGATATACCCATATCTGCTTAAATCATCTGTGAAGGTGAGAAAATAATGATATCCGCCACGAGCCTCAATATTCATCAGACCACATACATCGGTATGTATGATTTCCAACAAATCTGTTGCTCTCTCCATAGTACCGGAGAACGGTGTTTTAGTCATCTTGCCCATGAGGCACGGTTCGCAAGTACCAAGTGATTCATAATCAAGTGGTTCCAAAAGTCTATTAGTATGGAGTTTCTTCATGCGCTTTACACCGATATGACCTAAACGACAGTGCCACAAATAAGTTGCACTTTCATTATCAACTCTGCATCTTTTGGCTTCAACATTATGAATATGTGTATTACTACTATCGAGATTCAATAAGAATAGACCACTCTTCAAGGGTGCATGACCAAAAAAGATATTACTCATATAAATAGAACAACCATTATTCTCTGATTTAAATGAATAACCGTCTCGCATTAAACAAGATCCAGATATAATGTTCATGCTCAACGCTGGCACCAAATAACAATTATTTAGGTCTAATACTAATCCCGAAGGTAGATGTAGAGGTAGCGTGCCGACCGCGATCACATCGACTTTGGAACCGTTTCCCACGCGCATCGTCACCTCGTCCTTCGCCAGTGTTCGCTTAATCCGTAGTCCCTGTTTCGAGTTGCAAATATTAGCAACAGAACCAGTATCAAATACCCAGGTGCTACTGCGAGCTCTAGTAAGGTACACATCAATAACATGTATATCACATATACCTTTGTTCACCTTGCCATCCTTCTTATCCGCCAAATACTTGGGGCAGTTCCGCTTCCAGTGACCAGTCTGCTTGCAGTAGAAGCACTCAGTTTCAGGCTTAGGATCAGACTTAGGCTTCTTCACTTGAGCAGCAACTTGCTTGCCGTTCTTCTTGAAGTTCCCCTTCTTCCCTTTTCCCTTTTCTTGAAACTAGTGGTCTTGTCAACCATCAACACTTGATGTTTTTCTTGATTTCTACCTTTGTTGATTTCAGCATCACGAAGAGCTTGGGAGTTGTTTCCATTATCCCTTGCATATTATAGTTCATCACGAAGTTCTACTAACTTGGTGATGGTGACTAGAGAATTCTGTCAATCACTATCTTATCTGGAAGATTAACTCCCACTTGATTCAAGCGATTGTAGTACCCAGACAATCTGAGCACATGCTCACTAGTTGAGCGATTCCCCTTCATCTTTTAGCTATAGAACTTGTTGGAGACTTCATATCTCTCAACTCGGGTATTTGCTTGAAATATTAACTTCAATTCCTGGAACATCTCATATGGTCCATGACGTTCAAAACGTCTTTGAAGTCCCGATTCTAAGCCATTAAGCATGGTGCACTAAACTATCAAGTAGTCATCATATTGAGCTAGCCAAACGTTCATAACGTCTGCATCTGCTCCTGCAATAGGTCTGTCACCTAGCGGTGCATCAAGGACATAATTTTTCTGAGCAGCAATGAGGATAATCCTCAAGTTACGGACCCAGTTCGTATAATTGCTACCATCATCTTTCAACTTTGCTTTCTCAAGGAACGCATTAAAATTCAACGGAACAACAACACGAGCCATCTATCTACAATCAACATAAACAAGCAAGATACTATCAGGTACTAAGTTCATGATAAGTTTAAGTTCAATTAATCAAATTACTTAAGAACTCCCACTTAGATAGACATCCCTCTAATCCTCTAAGTGATCACGTGATCCAAATCAACTAAACCATAACCGATCATCACGTGAGATGGAGTAGTTTTCAATGGTGAACATCGTTATGTTGATCATATCTACTATATGATTCACGCTCGACCTTTCGGTCTCCGTGTTCCGAGGCCATATCTGCATATGCTAGGCTCGTCAAGTTTAACCTGAGTATTCTGCGTGTGCAAAACTGTCTTGCACCCGTTGTAGATGGACGTAGAGCTTATCACACCCGATCATCATGTGGTGTCTGGGCACGACGAACTTTGGCAACGGTGCATACTCAGGGAGAACACTTCTTGATAATTTAGTGAGAGATCATCTTATAATGCTACCGTCAATCAAAGCAAGATAAGATGCATAAAAAGATAAACATCACATGAAATCAATATAAGTGATATGATATGGCCATCATCATCTTGTGCTTGTGATCTCCATCTCCGAAGCACCATCATGATCACCATCGTCACCGGCGCGACACCTTGATCTCCATCGTAGCATCGTTGTCGTCTCGCCAATCTTATGCTTCCACGACTATCACTACCGTTAGTAATAAAGTAAAGCATTACATCGCGATTGCATTGCATACAATAAAGCGACAACCATATGGCTCCTGCCAGTTGCCGATAACTCGGTTACAAAACATGATCATCTCATACAATAAAATTCAGCATCATGCCTTCACCATATCACATCACAACATGCCCTGCAAAAACAAGTTAGACGTCCTCTACTTTGTTGTTGCAAGTTTTACGTGGCTGCTATGGGCTTAAGCAAGAACCAATCTCACCTACGCATCAAAACCACAATGATAGTTTGTCAAATAGACTCTGTTTTAACCTTCGCAAGTACCGGGCGTAGCCACACTTGGTTCAACTAAAGTTGGGGAGACAGTCGCCCGCAAGCCACCTATGTGCAAAGCACGTCGGGGGAACCGGTCTCGCATAAGCGTACGCGTAATGTTGGTCCGGGTCGTCTCGTCCAACAATGCCGCCGAACCAAAGTATGACATGCTGGTAGGCAGTATGACTTATATCGCCCACAACTCACTTGTGTTCTACTCGTGCATATAACATCAACATAAATAACCTAGGCTCGGATGCCACTGTTGGGTTTCGTAGTAATTTCAAAAAAAATCCTACGCACACGCAAGATCATGTGATGCATAGCAACGAGATGGGAGAGTGTTGTCTACGTACCCACGCAGACCGACTGCGGAAGCATTGACGCAACGTAGAGGAAGTAGTCGTACGTCTTCACGATGCTACCGATCAAGCACCGAAACTACGACACCTCCGAGTTCGAGCACACGTTCAGCTCGATGACGATCCCCGGACTCCGATCCAGCAAAGTGACGGGGAAGAGTTCCGTCAGCACGATGGCGTGGTGACGATCTTGATGTACTACAGCAGCAGGGCTTCGCCTAAACTCCGCTACAGTATTATCGAGGATTATGGTGGCTGGGGGCGCCGCACACGGCTAAGGAATAGATCACGTGGATCAACTTGTGTGTACTTTGGGGTGCCCTGCCTCTGTATATAAAGGACTAGAGGGGGGAGGCTGGCCGGCCAAGGGAGGGCGCGCCAGGAGAGTCCTACTCCCTCTGGGAGTAGGATTCCCCCCCAATCCTAGTTGGAATAGGATTCCTTGAGGGGGGAAAGAGAGAGAGGGGGCCGGCCACCTCTCCTAGTCCTAATAGGACTAGGGGAAGGGGGAGGCGCACAGCCACCTTGGGCTGCCCTTTTCTCCTTTCCACTAAAGCCCACTAAGGCCCATATAGCTCCCGGGGGGTTCCGGTAACCTCCCCGGTAATCCGGTAAAATCTCGATTTCACCCAGAACACTTTCGATATCCAAACATAGGCTTCCAATATATCAATCTTTATGTCTCGACCATTTCGAGACTCCTCGTCATGTCCGTGATCACATCCGGGACTCCGAACAACCTTCGGTACATCAAAATGCATAAACTCATAATATAACTGTCATCGTAACCTTAAGCGTGCGGACCCTACGGGTTCGAGAACAATGTAGACATGACCGAGACACGTCTCCGGTCAATAACCAATAGCGGGACCTAGATGCCCATATTGGCTCCTACATATTCTACGAAGATCTTTATCGGTCAGACCGCATAACAACATACGTTGTTCCCTTTGTCATCGGTATGTTACTTGCCCGAGATTCGATCGTCGGTATCCTATACCTAGTTCAATCTCGTTACCGGCAAGTCTCTTTACTCGTTCTGTAATACATCATCCCGCAACTAACTCATTAGTTGCAATGCTTGCAAGGCTTATATTATGTGTATTACCGAGAGGGCCCAGAGATACCTCTCCGACAATCAGAGTGACAAAACCTAATCTCGAAATACGCCAACCCAACATGTACTTTTGGAGACACCTGTAGTACTCCTTTATAATCACCCAGTTACGTTGTGACGTTTGGTAGTACCCAAAGTGTTCCTCCGGTAAACGGGAGTTGCATAATCTCATAGTTATAGGAACATGTATAAGTCATGAAGAAAGCAATAGCAACATACTAAACGATTGGGTGCTAAGCTAATGGAATGGGTCATGTCAATCAGATCATTCTCTTAATGATGTGATCCCGTTAATCAAATAACAACTCATTGTTCATGGTTAGGAAACATAACCATCTTTGATTAACGAGCTAGTCAAGTAGAGCTATACTAGTGACACTTTGTTTGTCTATGTACTCACACATGTATTATGTTTCCGGTTAATACAATTCTAGCATGAATAATAAACATTTATCATGATTATAAGGAAATAAATAATAACTTTATTATTGCCTCTAGGGCATATTTCCTTCACCACGGACCGACTCGGGAAAAGTGATAGATGGAAAAGAACTTTTACCCCTCATCTGGATCGCCAGGCCCCCGCATAGCTGGATCACTTGCGTCCGTTCGTCACTCGACTTGGCTTTCTTTACCGATTGGGAATGGCAAGTGAAGATGTGTTTAAAGAGTCCCCAATGAGGGCGGCAACCCAAGAAACTTTCGCACAAGGAAACGAAAGCCGCAAGATACACGATGGAATTGGGAGTGAAATGGTGGAGCTGTGCTTCGAAGAAGTTCAAAAAGCTCCGGAAAAAAGGATGAGGAGGTAGAGAAAATCCACGATCGATATGGGTGGCGAGGAGGACACACTCGCCGTCGCGAGGTTGGGGTTCAACTTCTCCCCCCGGGAGACGCGCAGCTTCGTGGGGAATGACTCCCCCCTCGACCATGTCATTAAGATCTTCCTGCCGAATCACCGAGGGCATCCAGTCGCCCTGGATCCAATCCCTGGGCAGAGCAGTCCTCGAGGAAGATCCGCCCCGAGCAGACTTCTTCCCCTTCCCCTGCACCGCCGCCTTCTTCGCGCGCTCCAAAGTTGACGTCTTGTCCTTCACCATCATCGCCGGCGAGGCTCGAACGGACCTACGGCGCTAGGGTGAGAGCGGAGGTGGCGGAGGACCTTGCGGGGGGAGAAGGAAAGGCGAGAGCACACTGTTGGGGAGCCCCGAGCCGGCAACTTATAAGGAGCCGCTTCCGAGTGGCTGACCAGTAGGCCCAGGCGATCCCGTCAAATCCCGCAACAGGCACGTGCGCGGTACGTGGCAAAAAAGGTGGCGCAGAGATCGAGGAGCTTCCATCCTATCCCATTCGATTACTTCGGCCGCCCCCGTCCCGCTCGCTTCCCGAAATTCGAATCCCGCAAAATCGCGGGCTGCAGAACAACTCATCAAACTGAAGAGCCCGCTCGTGCCGGCACTCGGTATTCCCCAAGTAAGGTAATTCACTCGAGAGAGACCAAGAATGGATCAAGGTGACCGAAAGAAGTTGACAACATCATCCGTGACGATTGATCCAGTACAAGACATTCGTATAACGCTAAGAACCAGTCGGGAGGACCCCCAACTCCTTCCCCACTCGAACCTCGATCCATTCGGGGGCTAATGATGAAGCTATGTACCTAGGGTAGGGGCATGGACCGGTCCTAAGAGCCCTACCCAAGGACATCCCTGGAAGAAGTCACCTTTCAATCGACTTGAAGGTATCCCACTCCACGGATTCAAGACACTCGACCAGGAAGCTACCACTCGACTACGAAGCTAACCACTCGACT
This sequence comes from Triticum aestivum, assembly GCF_018294505.1. Classification (NCBI taxonomy): domain Eukaryota; kingdom Viridiplantae; phylum Streptophyta; class Magnoliopsida; order Poales; family Poaceae; genus Triticum; species Triticum aestivum. The sequence goes on from NC_057800.1 coordinate 617,014,145, forward strand.
GACAGGAGATCTAAAGTCACTCCGCAAGCAAACGGTCGGCCATTAAGTAGTCCTTATGGTCATCATAGCACTTTAATAGGGACGTTACCAGTAACGCCCAGTCTTAATGTATTTTAACCCTGCATTACTGAGGACCGGACGGGTCTAGCGAACTCTATATAAGCCACCCCCCTCCTCGGTAGCAGGGGTTGGCACACCTGTAATTCATACACACATAATCCAATCGACCGCCTCCGGGCACCGAGATGTAGGGTTGTTACTTCCTCCGCGAAGGGCCTGAACTCGTACATCCTGGTGTATTTACAACTTCTCCATAGCTGAGATCCAGCCTCTCCATACATACCCCCCTACCTCACTGTCAAAGTTAGAACCACGACAGTGAGTCTTAGAGCTTATGGTCATCTTGATGACAAGCTTGAGTTCATCGAAAACTGAGTTCGCATACATCTTCTATGATGTTTTCAGTGTTGGAGGTTTTACCGGTCTTTTCCAAGGAAGGGTTCTCACCATTTTATTTTGGGACTTTTCTCATTTGCTTCTTATTGATATTTCTATAAAGATTGTGTTAGCCCATGTCGTTAGCTTTCCAACAAACTTGGTTTCGTTGAATTCAGAGTCCGTTTGCAGAAGTTGTGGCTGTTTTGGTAAAGGCTGCAGGGTACTACCGCGGCTAGAGCGGATGTAATTTTTTACTAACGCTCCAGAGCGGTACTACCGCGGCTCCTGAGCGGTAGTATCGCTCCCGAGCTGTACTACCGCGGCTCCTGAGCGGTAGTACCGCTCCGGACCAAAATCTCGTGTTTTGCTCAGCGGAAGTAGGCACGGAAGTATTTTTTTGCACCGCTCGCAAGCAGTAGTACCGCTACCATTTGCGGTAGTACCGCTATCCCTAGCGGTAGTACCGTGAGGTCGAGCGGTAGTACCGCTCCGGCGGTTCTACTGGCCTTTTGCCTCCTCACTGTTGTTTTTCAAAGGGGTTCTTCCGCCCTAGCGGTAGTACCACTCTGTGCGGGCTGTGAGCATAACGGTTGGACTTTTTTCCCACCTATAAAAGGGGGTCTTCTTCCCCATTGAACCTGATCTCTTTAGCTCGTGTTCTTCCCCCATTGTTGACCTTCTTCGAGCTTGCTAACCCTCAATCCCTCCATGGATTCTTGCTAGTTTTTGAGGGAAAAGAGAGAAGAGATCTAGATCCACATTTCCACCAATCACTTTCTCCTCTATGTGAAGGGAACCCCTTGGATCTAGATCTTGGAGTTCTTGGTGTTCTCTTTCTTGTTCTTCCTCTCATTTTCTTCCCTAGCATTAGTTTCTTCGGTGGGATTTGAGAGATAAGGACTTGGGCACTCCGTGTTCCCTTGCCATTGCATTTGGTGCATCGGTTTGAGTTCTCCATGGTGATACGTGGAAGTTACAAGTTGCGAAGCTTATTACTCTTAGGTGCTTGGTACCCTTGAGCTTGTTCCTCTTAGGTGCTTGGGCGCCCTAGACGGTTGAGGTCACCTCGGAGCCATATTCCATTGTGGTGAAGTTTCGTGGTGTCGCTAGGGAGTGAACCCCAACCTTTCTGGTGTTCGGAGCTCAATCATTGTGGTGTAAAGATCCGGTCAAGCGTCGGGGTCTCCAATTAGGTTGTGGAGATCGCCCCGAGCAATTTGACGGGTACCGGTGACCGCCCCCAAGGGTTGCCAAAGTGTACGGGTTCGGTGACCGCCCCCAAGGGTTGCCATTTGTATGGGTTCGGTGACCGCCCTCAAGGGTCCCTTAGTGGAATCACGACATCTTGCATTGTGCGAGGGCGTGAAGAGATTGCGGTGGCCCTAGTGGCTTCTTGGGGAGCATTGTGCCTCCACACCGCTCCAAACGGAGATTAGCATCTGCAAGGGTGTGAACTTCGGGATACATCATCGTCTCCACGTGGCTCGGTTATCTCTTACCCGAGCCCTTTACTTATGCACTTTACTTTGTGATAGCCATATTGTTTCTTGTCATATATCTTGCTATCACTTAGTTGTTTATCTTGCTTAGCATAAGTTTTTGGTGCACATAGGTGAGCCTAGTTGTTGTAGGTTTTGTGCTTGTCAAATTAAGCGCTAGGTTTATTCCACATTTGTTCAAGCCTAAACCATAATTATTTTAAAGCGCCTATTCACCCCCTCTAGGCGACATCCACGATCTTTCAATTGGTATCAGAGCCTCGTCTCTCTTTATAGGGCTTAACCGCCTAGAGAGTAAGGATGTCGACTAGGGGTTTAGGATTCTCTGACACTCTTATTTTTGATGGCACAAATTTTAATATTTGGGTAATTCGCATGCTTAATCTCTTTAGGGTCATGGACCCAAATTTAGAGTGAATTATAGATATGGGTTTTTCTCCTCCAAAGGATCCCCAAAGATTATCTTTAGAGGATGAGAAAAACTCTTATCTCAATGCTCAAGCTTCTAATGTGCTTTTTCATGCTTTGAGCAATGTAGTTATATTTCAACTCATGCCGTTCCGGGATGCTCATGAGTTGTGGACGAAGCTTCAAGATAAATATGGTGTGTCCAAGATTTGTGGGGTTGATTGTTCTCCCTCCACCTCCGGTCGTATAGTCTTCTCAGCTTCTTCTACTTCACCTACATGTGGTTTGCCACAAGGTAATGATATGGTGAGTAGTGTTGGTCATTGCAATGATGATAGTATGCTTATTGTGGATGATACTTCATCACTATCTTATTGCAATGCATCTTCTTTGGACTTTAACACTTCGAGCACCATACATGTTTCACATGCTTGTGTTGATAGTCCTTCCATATCATGTAAAAATTGCTTGACTAAATCTCATGATGATATGCTTGCTATATCTTGTTGCCATGATAAAAATGCATGTATTTCCTCGAGTTGTTGTGCTAACAATGTAGAGGAAACCCAACACTCCATGGAACAAGATGTGGTCTTGGATGGTGCTTCAAGGGATCCTACATCATCATCTATTGCATTTTGCCTTATGGCCAAGGCTTCAAAGGTATCTCCCACTTTGAATCCTAATATATCTTGTGATGATATTGATGATGGCAAGAGTGATGATGATGTTGATTATGATGAAGAGAATGATGATGTTGCCTCCTTAAAAATTAAGGGGGAAATGATTTTTAAAGCTCTTCTTAAGAATAAAATTGCTCGTTCCAACTTCATGGAAATTATGTCTATTGCTATTGAGGGCAAGAAATATATTGATGAGTTGGAATCTCGTCTTGAGGAGCATGATGTAACCATTGATAAAATGGAAGGTCATGAGCGTGATTACGCTAATGAGATCGCGGACCTCTCCCAAGCTCTCGAACTTGAACAAACCACCAATGAATCTCTTGAGGAGACTTTTGCTCTAGAATTATCTAGAGTGAAGGAATCTCATGATAGAGCTATTGAGGTGGCCAATGTTTTTGAAACTAAAAATGATAAGCTTGAAGTTGTGCATGCTAAACTCCTTGAGGACTTTGAGCACCTCGAAAATGGCTCAAGGGTCATTAAGAGTGAGCTCATCAAACTCACCGAGTCTCATGCACAACTTAAAGCTTCATATTCAAAAGAGCTTGCCAAGTTGTCTTCTCCTCTTGTTGCTAATGATGATGCTTGTGCTACTAACTCTATTACTTGTGAAGCATCCATTTTGAAGGAGAATGTTGAGCTTCGGGCTCAACTTGAGTTGCTATCTAGCAATTATGGGAAATTGGAAGAAAATCATGAAAAGCTCTCAAGCTCTCATGATGATCTTCTAGTATCCCATAATGAGCTAAAGATAGCTCATGAGTCCATGATTTCTAAGGTAACATCTAGTGAGCCTCATGTGGATACTAGCACTACTTCTAGTCAAAATGCTATATTGCCATGTGCTAGTCCTTGTAATTCATCTACTCACAATGTTGGTACATCTTGTGATGAATTGCTTTCCTTGCCTTGCTCTAACGATGAAGCTTATACTTCCTCTAGTACTTGTGTTGAGACTAACCATGTAGAGGAAATCAAAGAGCTCAAGGCCCAAGTCACTTCTTTGAAGAAAGACTTGGAAAAGAGTCATGAAGGGAAATACACACTCAACAATATCTTGAGTGTGCAAAAATCCCCCAATGACAAAGGTGGACTTGGATTCAACTCCAATAAGAAGAATAAGTCCAAGATGATCAAGAAGAAGGGCCAAGAACAAGTCAAGAATTCGGCCAAGATTATTTGCTTCAAGTGCAAAATTGCAGGGCATCATGTTAGATCTCGCCCATTGAAGAACAAACCCATTAGTGACAAGCAACAAGGGAAGCGGCCACAAGTTCATTCTCATGCTCAACCTCAAGTTGAAGAAAAGCCTCTTCCCAAGAAGACTCAAGCTTTTGCTTCTCAAGTTGATAAATCAAGTGAGAAGAAAGTGAAGAGTAGACGTTGCTACCTATGTCGCAAGAAAGGCCATCTCGCCTCTTCATGCACTAGTGGTAACTTATCCAACACAATTATTATTGATGATATCTATTCTCTTGGGAAGGATAATGTGGGCAATGTGTTTGCCAAATTTGTTGGTGCTCAAAGTGGTGTCAAGAAAAGAACCATTTGGGTAGCCAAGCCTATTGTGACTAACCTCTTAGGACCCAACTTGGTTGGGGACCAACAAGCTCCAACTTGATCAATAGGTGATATTAGAGGTCATTGGAGACTTGGCTACATTATGAAGAATTAAGGGGACTTCATAATTCTTATTGTCTCGAGCCAAGTCATTCGGATTATCAAGTTTCTATCTTGTATCCAATGTTCCTCCTTGCGGTAACTCATGCTTAAAGTGTTTACATTGTTAGTTACTTGCCCCTTTGCATGTTTGGTTTCGTTCCTTGCATGTGTTTGTATATGTTGTGCTTCCAACTTGATTATCTTGAGCAATCAAGTATGTGTGTGTTGGTTTGCCCATCATGTACATGTGTGTCGTTCGTTGAGCCTTTGTGCATCTTGGTCATATCTTGGTTGGCTCTTGTGAGAGATTAATGGAATATCCCATTGTGGGGGAGTGATGTGCTTTGTGCACCTCACAATCCTATAAATATGTGTACATGAGGAATACCATCTAGTATTGATATTATAAGATATCTAGTCGATATGTGGTATGTCTTCTCATGAGAAATTCAAATTCTAAATAGTCCATTAATTATCTCTTGTTGGATCCTTTATTGCCTCTTGTTTATCCTTAATTGGTATCACATTATGGGGGAGTAATATGCTATGTGTATATTACTAGCCTAGAAAATGTGTACATTTGAGATATTGTCATCTAGAGTTGATATTGTAAATTATCTTGTTCCTAGGTGGCATGTTAGCTCTACAAGTTGCAATTTGCTTTTTGTTTGGTGTGAAGATGATGTCGGATATCCTTGCTATCTACCACCGGGAATTATTTCCATTTACTTCTTGTATTTTGACAATTGGTACTCACTTTGTGGTAGAATTTATTGATCATCTTTACATTGGCTTTTGCTTTTATTTGCCTTTCTCTTGCCAAGGATTGTATCAACTCCCTTTGTCTTCCATACCACTTGTGGATCTTGTTTATTTCTTGATCTTGTCTAGTGTTTTCTAGATATAGTGAAAGTGGTGATCCCACCTTGTGCATTTTGTATTCAAATGCAATTTCTCTCTAATGCACTAGTCTTGGGGGAGCTATCCTATTTTCGATAAAACACTCATCTTCTGATCCTTATCAAGTGTGTGTCGGTGGAAGGCGAGTCATTTCTTTTGGGTACTTTGTGCCATCATGAAACTTTGTAGAGAGCTTGGTTTATTTGGAACCATCCTCTCTTTGGGGGGTTTGATATCTTTTATTTAGTGGGTATCAATGGATATCTCATTCCTTGATGTATCTTTTATTGATATCCTCCAAGTGATGATTTATTCATTTGGTATCTTTTCTTCACTTGGTATTTCTTTATCATTTGGTATCGGTTCTTGAAAGTCTTGGGCATGCATATTAACTTCGTGTAGTATCTTTGGCATGCTTTCTTTCTTTGACCCAATATATAAGGGAAACTCCACCAAGTCTCAAATTGGATGAGATGTGCATGAAATTCATTTTCGTATCTATATGCACATATTTATGTGGAGTTTGTCCTATGTGTCGTTGGTTCTCTAACTCTTTGGTCCCAATGAGTTTGGGTACCATTTTGTTTGTGTTGTTGTTCTAGGAACAAGTGGAGATGCATTGGATGCTCGGCTCACTCACAAGGAAGGTGTTGTCACCATGTGCTTATTGGAGTCAAGCTAGGATGATCAATGAACTACTTTGTACCTTCAATTAGTATCTACTACATCCTTCCAATGTTATCTCGGTAACAAGTATCTTCATATACTTCATGCACACATTTCTTGCACCAACCTTGTGTAGGTTGTATCATGGCATGTTATCCATTCTTCCTTGTGATACTTGTTTCCTTTCTCAAAGCATCCCAACAATGATGTCTTGTTGCTAGTTGTGATGTCTTTGATGTTCGTGTGGTTGAAATTCATTTATATACAATAAGACCATATCTAGCCATGTGTTATGCTCTCAAGCAAATATCTTATTGGTATATGTATGACTTCCTTTTGGATATCTTGTTCCTTCATGTTGTAACTATTTTGGGTGTACATCCTTCTTTGTAGATATATATCATCATGATTTCGTCTACCTAGAACCTTATACACTTGAGAGAAATTACATCTCTAGTTGATATCCTTTCTTTCACGTCCACCTTGTCTTTCTTATGTTATTTCTTTGGTGGCTCCGTGAAAGCTTTTGCCTTGAGTGCGTGTCTTCTATCGTTGTATCTTGATGCACTCTTGTGTGGTGAATATTATTTTCCTCGTGCTTATCTTTACGAGACTTTTGCCATCTTAATTAGTATCCCTCGTCTTGATGAGACTTTCTTCTTCTATCTTCACCACGGGTTGTCACAAGCATATGTTCTTTATATGCTTATTAGTAAGCTTGTGAACCCATTTGCTAGTTGTGTGTGGGAATGATAGGCCTTGCACTGTGTGCATCATTCTTTCAAGACTTTGTTGATGCTTAATGCTCATCCGTACTTTAGTCTTCTCAAGTGCGTTGCCTTGACTCACACACATCATTTTGGTTGAGCCCATTCTTAAGTTGCCTCTTTTACTTGTCGCTCAACCATTTGTTTGTTGCAAGTGCTAGGCTTTGGTTCCTTCTTGTCCACTTGCACTTGTTGTTAGTTTCTATTGATTTTGGGGGAGCTATGATCCTATTTTGTGCACTTTGTATCCTAATACAAAAATTCTTGATGTGCACAAATCAATGGGAGCTTCTCTAGTTTCTTTAGAACACTCCTCTACTCATATCATAATATCTTTACTCTTGTGGCTCGTAGGATCTTTGGTCTAGTTGGTTTAATTGATATCCATTGAATTCTTGCTTCAATTGGTATCTTTTGATTGCTTGATTCCTTGTTTCTCTCTTTGTTATGTCTTTGTGGCATATCTTTCTTTTGCAATCTTTGGGCCTCAATATAGTTTGTCTTCCTCCAAGTATTTACCGTTGGATATGTGTATTTCATTCCACTCTCTTGTTGAGAAATACACAACTTATGGAGGAACTCAATCTATAGTGGCCTTCTAAGCTTTTCGCCCAGTTTGGCAATCGATGCCAATGGGGGAGAAGTTTCAGAGAGTTTTGTGGAGAAGTCTTTAGAGTTTTCTCCTTACTTTGGTTTTGTTCCTAAGCATTTGCATCTCATACGCATGCATCATTGGTTGTTGCATTACATGGTGATGCATAATTCCTTATATAAACTCTCTTGAAAGTGATTGTCATCAATTACCAAAATGGGGGAGATTGAAAGAACATGCGGTGCCCCCATGTTTGGTTTTGGTAATTGATGACAATCTCTATGGACTAATGGTTGCCTTGAGTTATATTTGAAGGTTTTGTCCATAGGCTTTTCTTGGAGTACATGTGTTGGTTTCAAGGAGAGTTTGTGTCGACCAAGGTGCTATTCAAGGAATTATCCAAAGATTGGTCATTTGAGAGTTGAGCTTATTGCAAGCGTGTCTTGAAGAAGAAGATTGTTTGATCATTCATGTTTACCTTCAAGACATCATCCAAATGAAGAGAGTTGGAAAGAATCAAGGTTGATCAAGACCAAGTCAAGAGTGAATCAAGTTGATCAACACACAAAGCGTACAAGATGTACAGAGGGATCAAGTGATCCCATGGTATGGTAAGCATTGTCCATTACGCTTTGTGTACTAACCCATGGTCTTCGTGAGAGTTCTTTGTGGGGTTAGGTTGCGGTGTGCAAATTCAAGTGAAGCATCACGAAGAGATCAAATGCTTGAAGTTTGCCATCCATTGTGGTGACAATGGACTTGTGAAGATGTGCGGAAGAGTGGCTCACACATAGTGAAGTATGGGGGAGCAATCAACTAGTCTTCATCGAGCCAACGCAATCAAGAAAGGTGGTCCAACTTGAGGGAGTCAAGATCGTCATCATCTAGCTCAAGTGGATCATGTGCAAGGAAAAGGTTTACCCTTGATAGGTTTTCTATTTTACCAGTCTCATGATGGTAGTTGGGAGACCAGGTTATAGGATCGATTGCCGTACTATCAAGGGGGGCTCTCGATGAGTAGCTTGATCGTATCATTCGTAGAGAGCTCAAACCATTGCATCCTTGCATCATATTTCTTGGTTCTTGGTTGGTTATCTTTGTGAGTCTTAGAGCTTATGGTCATCTTGATGACAAGCTTGAGTTCATCGAAAACGGAGTTCGCATGCATCTTCTATGATGTTTTCGGTGTTGGAGGTTTTACAGGTCTTTTCCTAGAAAGGGTTCTCACCATTTTCTTTTGGGCCTTTTCTCATTTGCCTCTTATTGATATTTCTATCAAGATTGTGTTAGCCCATGTCGTTAGCTTTCCAACAAATTTGGTTTCGTTGAATTCAGAGTCCGTTTGCAGAAGTTGTGGCTGTTTTGGTAAAGGCTGCAGCGGTACTACCGCGGCTAGAGCGGATGTAATTTTTTACTACTGCTCTAGAGAGGTACTACCGCGGCTCCTGAGCGGTAGTACCGCTCCCGAGCTGTACTACCGCGGCTCCTGAGCGGTAGTACCGCTCCGGACCAAAATCTCGTGTTTTGCTCAGTGGAAGTAGGCACGGAAGTATTTTTTTTGTACTGCTCGCAAGCAGTAGTACCGCTACCATTTGCGGTAGTACCGCTATCCCTAGCGGTAGTACCGTGAGGTAGAGCAGTAATACCGCTCTGGCGGTTCTACTGGCCTTTTGCCTCCTCGCTGTTGTTTTTCAAAGGGGTTCTTCCGCCCTAGCGGTAGTACCGCTCCTTGGAGCGGTAGTACCGCTCTGTGCGGGCTGTGAGCATAACGGTTGGATTTTTCCCCACCTATAAAAGGGGGTCTTCTTCCCCATTGAACCTGATCTCTTTAGCTCGCGTTCTTCCCCCATTGTTGACCTTCTTTGAGCTTGCTAACTCTCAATCCCTCCATGGATTCTTGCTAGTTTTTGAGGGAAAAGAGAGAGGAGATCTAGATCCACATTTCCACCAATCACTTTCTCCTCTATGTGAAGGGAACCCTTTGGATCTAGATCTTGGAGTTCTTGGTGTTCTCTTTCTTGTTCTTCATCTCATTTTCTTCCCTAGCATTAGTTGCTTCGGTGGGATTTGAGAGAGAAGGACTTGGGCACTCCGTGTGCCCTTGCCATTGCATTTGGTGCATCGGTTTGAGTTCTCCATGGTGATACGTGGAAGTTACTAGTTGAGAAGCTTATTAATCTTGGGTGCTTGGTACCCTTGATCTTGTTCCTCTTGGGTGCTTGGGCGACCTAGACGGTTGAGGTCACCTCGGAGCCATATTTATTGTGGTGAAGTTTCATGGTGTCATTGGGGAGTGAACCCCAACCTTTCTGATGTTCAGAGCTCAATCATTGTGGTGTAAAGCTCTGGGTAAGCATCGGGGTCTCCAATTAGGTTGTGGAGATCGCCCCGAGCAATTTGACGGGTACCGGTGACCGCCCCCAAGGGTTGCCAAAGTGTACGGGTTCGGCGACCGCCCCCAAGGGTTGCCATTTGTATGGGTTCGGTGACCGCCCTCAAGGGTCCCTTAGTGGAATCACAGCATCTTGCATTGTGCGAGGGCGTGAGGAGATTACGGTGGCCCTAGTGGCTTCTTGGGGAGCATTGTGCCTCCACACCGCTCCAAACGGAGATTAGCATCCGCAAGGTTGTGAACTTCGGATACATCATCGTCTCCACGTGCCTCGGTTATCTCTTACCCGAGCCCTTTACTTATGCGCTTTACTTTGTGATAGCCATATTGTTTCTTGTCATATATCTTGCTATCACTTAGTTGTTTATCTTGCTTAGCATAAGTTGTTGGTGCACATAGGTGAGCCTAGTTGTTGTAGGTTTTGTGCTTGTCAAATTAACCGCTAGGTTTATTCCGCATTTGTTCAAGGCTAAAACCGTAATTATTTTAAGGCGCCTACTCACCCTCCCTCTAGGCGACATCCACGATCTTTCAACCCTTCTCATCCAAGCCTCTCTCCCACCATCTTTTTGGGCCAAAGCTCTTCACACTGCCACCTTCCTCATCAATATTCGTCCCACTTCGTCTACCAATTTTCTTCACCCCATATACTTTACTCTTAGGTACTACACCACCATACAAAAACCTCTGTGTCTTTGGTTGCCTATGTTATCCAAATACCACCTCTACATCCGCTAACAAACTCTCTCCACGTTCCACAAAATGTGTCTTCCTTGGGTATCCCCCTCGACACAAAGGTTATCGATGTCTTGATCTCACCACCCGTCGTATCATTATTTCTCGCCACGTCGTTTTCGACGAATCCACTTTTCCATATGAACCATCACCATCCCCTACTCCACCCCGTTGCACTGAAATTTTTGATCCACCCATTATACATACTTCTTCTCCATCTGCATCTGATATGCATGCACGTACTACAACCATACCCACGATGCATGCACGTACTACAACCATACCCACGATGCATGCACCCCCTAGTCCCCACTCTCCCACGCTGGACCCTCCCTCCCCCTCCACGCCACCTACACCACTCACGTCGGCTACCCCTCCTGCCATGCCGGCTACTGCCCCTGCCACTCCGGCCACCCCGCCTACCACATATTCGTCCCCGGCTCCGCCGGCACCACCTCCTGCACCTCTTCATCACACACGTGCCACTACCGGTCGTCTTCCACCACCCATTGATCGCCTCAACCTTTCGACCCTAGCCTCTTCCCCTCTTCCTCATAACTATCTCATAGCCCTTCGGGACTCCAATTGGCGCCAAGCCATGCAGGAGGAGTTTGATGCTCTTACACTAAATAAAACATGGGTCTTGGTTCCTCCTCCATCTGGCGCAAATATAGTGAGTGGAAAGTGGATCTTCCGTCATAAATATAATGTCGATGGCTCTCTCTCACGTCACAAAGCTCGTTGGGTTGTTCGTGGCTTCTCTCAACAAACAGGGGTTGATTTTGATGAAACATTTAGCCCTGTTGTCAAACCGGCCACTATTCGTATTGTTCTTTCTCTAGCCATCTCACAGTCTTGGCCTATCCACCAACTTGATGTAAAAAATGCCTTCCTTCATGGTCATCTTGATGAGGTAGTCTATAGCCAGCAACCATCTGGTTTCATTGATTCTCGTCATCCCACTCACGTTTGTCGTCTCCTCAAATCCTTATATGGGCTCAAACAGGCGCCCCGTGCCTGGTTCCAACGCTTTGCATCCTTCGCTCGTTCCATCGGGTTCATCGAATCAAAATCCGATGCTTCTCTTTTCATCTTTCATCAAGGTCCTTCCACGGCCTATCTTCTTCTCTATGTTGATGATATTGTTCTCACCGCATCCTCCTTATCTTTCCTCACTACCATCATCAATTCCATGGCTCGTGAGATTGCCATGAAGGACCTTGGTCCCATTCATCACTTTCTCGGTATTTCAGCTACTCGTTCGGCTTCTGGTCTTCATCTTTCTCAACGGCAATATATCCTTGACGTCTTATCTCGTGCTGGCATGCGCGACTATCACTCAGTTACTACCCCTATTGATACTAACGCCAAACTTCCTTCCTCTACCGGTCCTCCGGTCTCGGATCCCTCTCTCTATCGTAGCCTTGCCGGTGCACTCCAATATGCTACTCTCACTCGCCCAGACATTGCTTACGCTGTCCAGCAAGTCTGCCTTCATATGCATGATCCTCGTGAACCTCACTTTTCTCTCATTAAACGCATCCTTCGCTACCTTAATGGCACCCTTGATCATGGTCTCTCTTTACACCGCACTGCTACACATTCTCTTACCGCCTACTCAGATGCCGATTGGGCTAGATGCCCGGATACACGCCGCTCCACTTCGGGATTTTGCATGTATCTTGGAGATAATCTCGTCTACTGGTCCGCCCGACGACAGACGGCAGTCTCTCGATCTAGCGCAGAGGCCGAGTACAGAGCTGTTGCTGCGGCCTTTGCAGGTCTTGCCGGGTTCGTCAGTTATTACAGGAGCTTCACAGGCCCATCTCGACTGCTACTATCGTATATTGCGACAACGTAAGTGCGGTATACTTGTCAGCTAACCCGGTACAACATCGTTGCACGAAACATATCGAGTTAGACATTCATTTTGTCCAGGAGAAGGTCGCCCTCGGAGCAGTTCGTGTTCTTCATGTTCCGTCAACCCTGCAATTTGCGGACATCTTCACCAATGGTTTACCTACAGCTCTCTTCCGCGATTTTTGGTCCAGTTTTCACGTCACTGCCGTTCCCGGCTCAGACTGCGGGGGCGTGTTAGAGACCTACTGTGCCACGGCTCATGATAACCTTGGCGTGCAAGTTAAACTCCCACCAAATAGATAGTTTCCTTATTACAACCTCATTGTATTTATACCAAACTCTGTAACTCTCCTGTACATTATATATATGAAGGGGCTGAACCGAGGCAGGCATCAAGCCGCCCAGTTTATCAATCGTACAGGTGCGCCTTCAGCTTATGCTGGATATTCATTTTTTTTTTTGCTCCTTGTTGTAATTTTCATGTGTTTTTGACATGTCTTGTATTGTTGAAAGAAAGTTTTTTATACAAATCCAAGGCCTATTGCTACACGTTCATGTCGTCGAGGTGTTCGACTTGTTGCATTGCCAGTCGCGGTAAACCCAAATTCGCCATGCTTCCGGGGGCGTAGCGCGAGCGGTCGCACGGCCACATGCACATGGCCAGGCCGGCGGTGAAGACGCTCACCGCCGGGCCACCGGAAGCCAAGGGCGAGTTCATCCGTCTCTGCTCAAGCGGCCGCCTCAAGGATGCCCTCCACCACCCCTTCCGGAACGTCCTCTGGTCGGACCCTACCCTCTTCGCCCACGTCTGCCGGGCCTGCCGCGCCATCCCGCTCCTCCGCCAGCTCCACGCCTTTGCCGCCACCTCTGGCGCCGCCGCCGACCGCTTCACCACCAACAACCTCATGCTCGCCTACGCGGACCTCGGCGACCTCCCCACTGCGTGCAGCCTGTTCGAGAGAATTCCGAAGCTGAACGTCATGTCCTGGAACATTCTGATTGGGGGTTACATCAAGAACGGCGACCTTGGAAGCGCTCGGAAGCTGTTTGACGAAATGCCCACGAGGAATGTCGCCACCTGGAATGCCATGGTCGCTGGGCTCACCAATGCAGGGCTTGACGAGGATAGCCTGGGGTTCTTCCTGGCCATGCGAAGGGAGGGATTGCATCCTGATGAGTTTGGCCTTGGGAGCGTGTTCAGGTGCTGTGCCGGCCTCTCCGATCTTGTCTCTGGGCGCCAGGTCCATGCATATGTTGTCAGGTGTGGGATGGACATTGACATGTGTGTTGGGAACTCGTTGGCTCACATGTACATGCGCTGTGGGTGCCTTGCAGAAGGAGAGGCCGTTCTCAAAGCTCTTCCTTCTCTTACAGTTGTGTCATTCAATACCACAATCGCTGGTAGGGCGCAGCATGGAGATTCTGAGGGAGCATTGGTGTATTTCTCCATGATGAGAGGTATTGGGCTAGCGGCTGACGTGGTCACATTCGTCAGTATTATTACCTGCTGCTCAGACTTGGCAGCTCTCGCACAAGGTCAGCAAGTTCATGCACAGGTTATCAAGGCTGGAGTTGACAAGGTTGTTCCAGTCATTACTTGCCTTGTGCATATGTACTCTCGATGTGGATGCTTGGGTGACTCGGAAAGAGTTTATTCTGGTTATTGTGGATCAGATCTTTTTCTTCTCAGTGCAATGATCTCAGCTTGTGGGTTCCATGGGCAAGGACATAAAGCAGTTGAGCTGTTTAAACAGATGATGAATGCAGGGGCAAGACCTAATGAGGTTACTTTCTTGTCCCTGCTATATGCGTGCAGCCATAGTGGTCTTAAAGATGAAGGCTTGGAGTTCTTTGAGCTTATGACCAAGACTTATGGATTGCAACCAAGTGTGAAACACTACACTTGTATCGTGGATCTTCTTGGGCGATCAGGTTGTCTGGATGAAGCAGAGGCCCTTATCTGTTCAATGCCTGTACGTGCTGACGGGGTCATATGGAAGACACTGCTATCTGCTTGTAAGACCCAGAAGAATTTTGACATGGCCGAGCGGATAGCAGAGCGAGTCATTGAGTTTGACCCTCGAGATTCTGCACCTTATGTTCTGCTATCAAATATTCGAGCTACCAGCAGGAGATGGGGAGATGTCAGTGAGCTAAGGAAAAACATGAGGGAGAAGAACGTGAGAAAGGAACCGGGTGTCAGCTGGGTAGAGCTTAAGGGTCAGGTGCATCAGTTTTGCACAGGAGATAAATCTCATCCAAGACAAGGAGAGATCGATGAGTACTTGGAAGAAATGATGGCCAAGATCAGGCAATGTGGATATGCACCAGACATGAGCATGGTGTTCCATGATATGGAGGATGAGGAGAAAGAGGTTAGTTTAACTCACCACAGCGAGAAATTGGCGATAGCATTTGCGTTTCTGAGTTTACCTGAAGGAGTTTCTATCCGAATAATGAAGAATCTACGTGTGTGCGATGACTGCCATGTTGCTATCAAGTTGATGTCCCAGGTCACTGGCCGAGAGATTGTGGTCAGAGATGTAAGCCGCTTTCACCATTTCAGAGATGGCAAATGCTCCTGTGGAGATTATTGGTGATGAGAGCACTCAACTGTGTGTATCTTTTCCATCTGCTGTGGGGAACAAGATCTGTATACTTGGTTCATGGAATTTTTTAAGTCAGCAGGTTTTGGTCTACTCAACTGAGGGATGGGCTATTGAATTGGCTGTTTTGAGTTTCAACTAGTCTGTACCAATCCGACCTGTACTCTGGAAATCATAAAATTCGCTGGATCTCTGATCCTCAAAAATATATGCATTCACTCTGATTCTCAAACAAATCATTGCCTTCTATAAGTGACGGACTAGCATTTTTCAGTAGAATTCTGAAGTTCAGGATATGCATTCTGTATGATATGAATATTTGTGGACAGCGCTGAAATACAAGATTTGGTTTTCTCTACAACTAATTATCTGGTTGTCGTTGTCCCATCTTTCATCTCTTGTCAATATATATGCCTTTATTAATAATTAAATATCTGCTCAGGATGGTCATAAAGCTGGATCATGTGTTCCTGGAGCCTGGAGGTTCTGATCCTTCTGAGAGCATGACAGTAGAAACTATCGGTGCAATTATACCTGGAGCAACAATAGTGCAGCGCTACAAAATGGAAGGCAAGTGTCTCTTTTACTTGTCATGCAATAATTCTGATTGGAATGTCAAGTGACATTGTTTTTTCTTTTCATTTCACTGGATGTATATTTTGGTCAATAAGAACAGTGGCCAGGGTCCACAGGCAACTGCATATATGCATTGTACAATAGTCCCATTGAATTTCGTTTTGCATTGAAATTAATTTTGGATTTTGTCTTTCAATTGGCTGTGCTTGGTTTTGAATAAGATTCATAGTTAGATTTTCTTTTTTGAGGTCATGGCGTTTGTTTGTACAAATTGACAGCATTGTTTGGAGATTCCTCGGGTTTCTTTCTGTTCCCTCTTGTTGCTCATCCATTTGTTCTCTTGATTCACTGGCAATTATGCTGAAAGGTTATTATGCTGCTCTTTTTTTTTCTTTTTCTTGTGAGGGTTTCTTTACCTTGGGAGCGGGCTCGTTGAAAGAAGCAACCAAGCCCAATGGCCAATGGGGGTCTTCAGACACATTCAGGTTCTACTCTTTGGCCCGCAGATTGCTGCCAGATTTTTGTGTCAAGTCATATCCAGACCTGGCCATATGGACCGTGCTTCTAAGGCGCTGCCCGTGGGCACGGATTTTTGGCCTGGCACAATACGTGAATAAAAGGGCCGGGACGCCATGGAACAAAGCCGATCCCTGAGGGAGCTCCTAACACACGCCTGCTTGTATGGGCCAGGCCCACGAACACACAGGTAGTAGCGCGAAAAAAGAAAACTCGGACATAAGTGGCGCTGCACGTGGAATCGAACTCACAATCAATACCTCCAGTAAGTTGTTGGCCGACCACTCGAGCTACTACAAATATATGAAACATTGCAGCGCGACGATACATAAGAACAGTAGCTGCGTAGATATTTAAATTATATGAAAACATTTTAGAAAAGCGTGATTTCTTTTGACAAAAATGTGTTTTTTTTCTCGGAAGTCCACAGATTTTCGAAAAAATTCATCAATTTTCCAAAAAGTTCACAAAAATCTGAAAAGGTTCATCGATTTTTAAAAACTTTCCAGAAAATCTGAAAAAAGTTCATTGATTTTGAACAAAAACTTCATCTATTCTCAAAAAGAGCTTATCAATTTTCAAAAAAAATTCATCAATTCTCAAAAAGAGTTTATCAATTGCAGAAAAGTTCATCGATTTTTAAAAAGTTTACAAAAATCAATTTTGAAAATTAGTTCACAAATTTGAAAAACATTCATCAATTTTGGAAAAGAGTTCATTGAATTTGAAAAAAACTTCATCGAATTTGAAAAAAGTTCATCGATTTTGGAAAAGAGTTCATCAAATTCGAAAAAGCTTCATCAAATTTGAAAAAGAGTTCATCGATTTTGGAAAAAAGTTCATCGAATTCAAGAAAAGTTCATTGAATTTGAAAAAATTTCATCAAGTTTGGAAAAAAGTTCATCCAATTCAAAAAAATGTTCATCCAATTCAAAAAAATGTTCATCGAATTTGGAACAAAGTTCTTCGATTTCGAAAAACGTTCATCGATTTTGGAAAAGTTCATTAATTTGAAAAGTAGTTTATTGAAATGAAGAAAAGAAAAAACAAACAAACAAAACCCTTTCGAATAAACAAGAAAAATGAAAAAAAAAGACATGAGAAGAAAAGAGTGAAGAAGATAGTTTTGAACACATAAGGTAACGGTGGTGCGGTGGTTAGCGTATGGTGCGAAAGAAGAGGAGGCCGTGGGTTCGATTTCCACACAACGCATTTGCATTTTTGTTTCTTTACAACAGAAAAAAAGGAACGATGGGCCGGCCCAAGAAGACGCGTGAAGGAGGGAGAGGTGTGCGCCCTTTGCGCGGTTGCCTGTAGCGGGCACAACGGGCGCCGTTTAGGGAATGCCGATCCCTGAAGCCAGGCCTTAAGGCCAGCCCGGCACGTCCCTTTTATTCATGGGTCGGCACGACACATCTCGGCACGTGGCGGCATGCGGCCCAAGTAGGCCCAGAAGGCTTTTTTGGCCTTCAAACCTAAAAAACAAAAGGCCTAGAAGGCCGAAACGGCTCACAAGGGCCGAAAAAAATGAACAAAGGCCGGTCCACAGGCATGCCGGACCGTGCCGGCCTTTTTTTGGCGTCTGCCAAGCCGATCCCGAAATCACTAATTAAAGAGTACTCGTTGCAAAAAACACTTCACTTTCCTAGGTCGCGACAAGTGGCACACATGCAGCGTGCCACTTGTTGCAACCTGGGAGTTTTTCCTTTTTTTGTAGATTCGTTTATTCAAAACGCTTTATCTTTTAAACCGTGCGTCCAAATCTCAAACCGTTTTCATCATTGGATTCCTCGCGTCGAGATATTCAAAACTAGATCCCATGTTCATAGGTTTTGACGACTTTTTTCATGAAAAAAATCGGACGAAAAAACCGAACCAGGAGCACGGTTTTTTCCCTCTCCGAAAGAGGCACACCCGTGGCTCTCGCAAAATCACACCCATGCCTCTCGTGGAAACAAAACCGTGACTCTTGTGGAAGGAAAAAAAAACTGAAAACGCGTTTTTTTCGTTTCCGAGAGGCACGGCCGTGACTTTCGTGAAAGCACAACCATGCCTCTTGCGAAAGATAAACCGTGACTCTCGCGAAAAAAAATAAAAAACACGTATTTTTTCCCTTTCTGAGAGGCACGGCCGTGACTCTCGCGAAAGCACAACCATGCCTCTCTCGGAAGCAAAACCGTGACTCTCGCGAAAGAAAAAAAAACAAAAAATGCGTTTTATTTTTCCCTTTCCGACAGGCACGGCCGTGACTCTCGCGAAAGCACAACCGTGCCTCTCGCGGAAGCAAAACCGTGACTCTCACGAAAGAAAAAAAACCAGAAAACACGTTTTTTTTCATTTCCGAAAGGCACGGCCGTGACTGTCGCTAAAGCACAAGTATGCCTCTCGCAGAAAAAAACCGTGACTTTCACGAAAGAAAAAAAAGAAAATGCGTTTCTTTCGCACAATTTTTTTTATATTTTTTTATTGAAAAGCTAAGAAAGACCGGGGAAAAACCAAAACATCGAACAAACCTGAAAAAAACCGTTTAAAAAACCGAAAACGCGTGCGGAAAAATAAAAAAATAAAATTCAAAGGAAACGTCCAGAACGCGACACGTGAAGAATAGCTGAGAACGCGCCAAGTGACGCTGATTGTTGCGAGGCTCGCGAAAGAGCGCTCGTTAACTAGTTGGTCCCAGCCGATCCTCGAGTCGAGGCCTTTGGACTGGCACGACATGACCCTATTATAAAAGGTTCGACGTGGGCCGTGGCATGCCAAGCCTTTATATTGGTGTGTCGGGCCGTGCCGCCCCATATGGCCAGGTCTCACGTCACGGCGCTTTGCTGGGCGTTTCCTATTTCGCGTATAGCTGCATACCCACCCACACCCGCATTTTTTTGATTCTATATTATCCGCATGTGTAGAATATCCCTCCCATCCCCACCTTGCTCACCATCCTCTCTATGGGTCGGCCCATTCTGATTTTCTCCCCCAACGGTTTTGGGAAGGTTCTAGAACCTTCTTCAAACTAGGTTTTCCTTTTTCTTTGTTTTTATTCGGATTTTCCCCCTTTTTTGTTTTTGTTTTCCCTTTTTGAAATCCATGAACTTTTTTCAAACTCTGGAAATTTTTAGAATTCATGAAGTTTTCCAAATCCAGGTTTTTTTTTCAAATTCATGTAATTTTTTAAAAATCATGCATAATTTTTCAAATTTGTGAACTTTTATTAAAATATGGGTCAATTTTCAAATTCATGAACATTTTTTAAAATCCAAGAATATTTTCAAATTTGTTAACATTTTTTAAAATCTGTCACATTTTTTTAAATTCGGGAGCAATTTTTGAAATACACAAATATTTTTTGAATTGACGCCATTTTATTTAATCTGGGAACATGTTTGGAGTTCATGAATATTTTTAAAAACCGGTCAACGTTTTTTGAAATTGGTGAACAGTTTTCTGAATTCACATTTTTTCTTGAAATTGATGAAATTTTTTTGAAATCCGGGAACATTATTCAAATCCATGAACATTATTCAAATATGCGAACATTTTTAAAATTTTGGAATATTTTAAAATATCGCGATTTTTTTAAATTCTGTGATCACTTTTAAAATTTTGGAACATTTATTAACCCGAAAACATTTTTCAAATTTGGAACATTTTTAGATCATGATTTTTCTTTTGCAAATACGTGAATCGTTTTTTTAATTTAGAATCTTTTTTGACATGCCGATCATTTTTAATGAAGCAACAAATAAAACACAAAAGAAAACGAAAGAAATAAACAGGGGCGCCCCACCCCGTAATGGGCCGGCCTCCCGGCCTAAGCGCGTGCCGGAGTGGCCGTTTGCTGCGCTAGCGCCGCGTAGTGCGGTGCGGGGATCAAGCAGGTCGCCTCACCAGCGAGTCATCAGATCAGCGACTCATCACCAACCCCCACACCAAAGCAAGCACGAAGGTCAGAGCTCCCCGCGCCATGGCTTCCCCGTCCCAATCCCCCTCCCCTCTCCACCCGCACCAGCTCCAGCAGCACCCGCTCCCCCCGCACCAGCACCCCCACCCGCAGTACCAGGCCCCGCCCCCTTCGATGCCCCCCCCGCCGGGGGCGCCCCCCAAGGCCATGGATCTGGAGGTCACCGTCGTCTCGGGCAAGCACCTGAAGAACGTCAACTGGCGCCGCGGCGATCTCCGCGCCTACGCCGTCGCCTACCTCGATCCCTCCCGCCGCACCGCCACCCGCCCCGACGACGCCGGCGGCTGCAAGCCCGCGTGGAACGAGCGCATCACCCTCCAGCTCCCGCCCCACCTCTCGCCGCACGACCCCTCGCTCCTCCTCTCCCTCGACGTCTTCCACTCCAAGCCGTCCGACTCGCCCAAGCCGCTCGTCGGCTCCGCCCGCTCACCTCTCCGCGACCTCCTCTTCCCCGCCAGCCCTAACCCTAGCTCCGATTCCCCCGCCTCACCGATCATCACCCTCCCGCTCCTGCGCCCCTCCGGCCGCCCCCAGGGCAAGCTCCGCATCCGCGTCGCCCTTCGCGAGCGCTCGCCTCCTCCTCCTGAGCCGCAGTATCCACCTCCTTCCTCCTCCCCCTACTATTTCCCAGCCCCTCCGCCTCCCACCTACTCGGCACCGCCACAGTACGGCTCGGACCAGTACTACCGTCCTAGTGGGTACTACTCTGCGCCACCACCGCCTCCATCTCAGTACGAATACACCACAGGGCCCTCTGCACCTGTGGAGTATGGCAGACAGTATGAGCAAAGAGGAAGGACTGAGGGTGTGACTGGGCAGTATGATCCCAGAAGGACTGAAGGTGTGACTGGGCAGTATGAGCCAAAAGGAAGGACTGAGGGTGTGACTGGTCAGTATGATCAAAGAGGAAGGACTGAGGGGGCAACTCCGAGCGAAAGGTATGGATTAGGCGCTGGGCTTGCTGTGGGTGCAGTTGCTGGGGGCGTTGGGGCGCTTGCGATTGATGAAGGTGTGAAGTATAAGGAGGAAAAGGCGGCAGAGAGGGTGGGAGAGAAGGTGGCTCCTGCCGCAAGGGACGATTACAGCGAGTATCGTCGAGAGTATTGATGGGAGTTCAAGTGTGTGAGGATGCGCTGTGAGTTTGTTCTTCTCAATTCCTGTTAATGTGGGAATAAGTTGCAGTGTGATTTCGTGGTTTGCTCTGTATATGTATATATTTGCTTGAGAGACATGAATTACTATAGTGCTTGTGCTTATGGCCTGCGCGTTATGACATATTTGGTCTGTACCATAAACGTTTTGTGATTACCTTTGAAGCTGTACTCGCAACTTGATGTCTGTATAATTTGTCTCTGATCTGAGTTGTGCTTAAGTCTGTTCCATTAGTATCTGTTTATCTGGTTTGGTGCTTGGCATTGCAGGGAACTTCAATTTTATGTTTCTTTCAGTCAAATTATATTGCTTTTGTTGAACAGCGTACCAAATTTGATATGAATTTTTGCTTCTACACTCAAATCTACACTTGTTTTGCAAGTTTGCATTTTGCTGCAGTGTTTTCTCGTTTTATGTCATAACCATGTGAGCCAAGTATTTCGTACTTTAAAAGCCACAATATGTTCAGAGTTGCCATGCTTCAGTTTATCTTGCAGTCACGTAGTGTAATTGGTAATGCTCTGAAGGAGAGTGAATGTGACCCATAGAAAGCTATATCTTTTTTTTTTTGCGGAAAACATACGAAGCTAGATTGATGTTGCACGAATTTGTTTCAGAATAAATCCACCGTAATGGGAAACAATGTACGCAGATTTTGTACACCTCCAAATTTTAAGCACCTGACTTGGGCAAACTCACCCTAGTCCTTTGTGCTATTTAGGAGCTCTTGTATATTCTTTCGAATTATATTACCCTTTGTTTTGCTGGACTCGAAATGTGAAATAACATTGCACTTACTGGACTAGGATTCTCAGAGCTTCCATGAGTAATATACTGATGTGTAGTTGTTTGAGGAACCTTTTTGCTTTGCATACTCTAAGCTGAACAACTTATTGTTTGATGCGTTTCTAAAGTCCTTCTCAAGTTTTTAAGAGCTCATATATGCTGTACCAAGGTGTATATTTATTGGTTGATCGCAATTTGATCAATGATAATACCAGACATCATCATTATCCTTTAAAACCAGAAGAAATATGGTCCTATTTTGTGTTCTTGTGACAACCACTTAACATTGCTGACACTGAAGTTCCTAGTTATGCAGCTCCTGTAGGTCGCACCCAATCTTCTTTTGCACTGATGTCATAATATCCTTGCGTGACTGTAACTTTAGACATATCTCGAGGGTAGAGCGCTGCATACCATTGTGTTACAACAGAGAAAAGCTTTTCATTGAGATGTTGTCTGGGAACTTGTCAGCTCCTAAAGGCTGTGCACCTGTGCCGTAATACTTTTGCCTGAAACTATAACACAATGACATCATCTCTACTTGGATTCTATTTTCTGATGGATTCTATTCTTTATGCTTGCAAAAGATGCATATCCAAGCTGTTGTGCCACTGCACGTATCTTTATCTGACAGATTTTATAGTGCCACATTTGCAACCAAAGCCAAGAGAACAAACTTGTTCCTTTTTGATAAGTTTTGATGTTCTTTTTTCAGTTTAATCCACATAATGTTTGAGCTTCTTACATAATGTGCAGTAGTTGGAGGAACCTTTTTGCGTTGCATACTGTAAGCTGAATAACTTATTGTTCGGTGTGTTTCTGAAGTCCTTATCAAATTTCCTAAGAGCCAATATGCTGTACTGTGGTGTATATTTATTGGTTGATCGCAGTGTCTTCAATGATATACCAGATGTTATCATTATCCTTTAAAATCAGAAAAATATCATTGCCTTTTAAAATCAGAAAAAATATGGTCCTATTTTCTATTCTTGTGACAACCACTTCAACATAGCCGACACTAACTTTCCTAGTTATGCAGCTCCTGTAGTTAGGTTGCTCCCAACCTTCTTTTGCACTGATGTACCAATATCCTTGCATGACTGCAACATTAGACATATCTTGAGCGTAGAGTGCTGCATACCATTTTCATATCTTCACTTCTGCCCTTGTTTCGCAACTGAAAAAAACTTCATTGAGATGTTGTCTGGAAATTTGTCAGCTCCTAAAGGCTGTGCATCTGTGCCGTAATCCTCTTGCCTGAACTATAACGCAATGTTGTCATCTCTACTTGGATTCTATTTTCTAATTGATTTTATTCTTTATGCTTATATAAAAGAGGCATGTCCAAGCGTTAAGCTGAAAAAGGGTAGAAAGTAGCGTATCTCCAAGAAAGGCCGTGTTTTGCACCAATGCACATATCTTTATCTGACAGTTTTACATTGGGGCATTTGCATCCAAAAAGCCAAGAGAACGGACTTGTTTCCTTTTGATAAGTTTTAACACTTTTTTCCAGTTTTAATCCACATAATGTTTGATCTTGTCGCAAAATGCATGACATAATATGCAATAGCACAGACATCATGATATACCACGAAACTGGTGACTCGTGCTGCTGGATGGTAATGTTGATGATGGCACTATGTAATGGCATGATTTTATTGTGGAGACAATAAATTTGGACTGTAAAGGCGGAACAGTGCCAAATCAGAGTATCTGAGAACTGATACCTGATTGTTGAAGTAGAATCTTTGGATTTAGTAGTCAATGCTGGGAATATCATCAGTTGGGTAACTAGGAATATCATATGCCCACTTTATATTATGATGCTTGGTTCTAGTTGTCTTCAGGAATGGCTAAAATGTTAGCCCGCTGTAATCTTGGTAATAACCTAGCAGAGTCGAACCTAGCTTTTGATATGGTCCACAATTATGTTGCTCCACCTACCTGAAAATGTAATTAAAAAAGTCCACCAATGCTCTTT
Organism: Triticum aestivum; assembly: GCF_018294505.1. NCBI lineage: Eukaryota > Viridiplantae > Streptophyta > Magnoliopsida > Poales > Poaceae > Triticum > Triticum aestivum. The sequence continues at coordinate 617,038,325 of NC_057800.1, forward strand.
ATCTGTATTTAAAGGTTTCATTGTACATATGATTTTTACTCTTCGTTCCATGAGTTCACGTTGAGTTGGTTATTGGGTAAGCTGTGCCTTGCTGCTTTCTTGCTGCTGCTGTAGTCTGTAATGAAACTGTGAGATAAGGTAGTGAAGCTAAGTTTCTGTAACTGTCTCTAGTCTTATTTCTTAGTAGCACAGATTCTTTCTTCTATGTGAGGAGGGAGTTTACTTAAATACGGAACATTGTGTGTGGTATAGTCATGGATATTCCTGAATATGCAGTCGATCTAAAGGTTTAGTAGCTTGCCACTTCCCATCTAAAAGCCCAATATGGAACTGTTTGGTTTTTGTGTGCCAGAACTGTTGTTTCTTGGAATACGCTATCGGTCTTTTCTGAACCTAGCGTTACTTAACAGTCAGTGGTGTCCTCGTCTAAGAATGATCAAGGGTTGGACATATAGCACACATCCTTCTATAAGAGTTATGGATTTACTTGGGCCACCAGTTTGCTCATTTGCGATGTCCCGAGGCTTTGATATGATATGTGACTAATGCTGTATTGTTTATCTAAGGATACATGCTTCCACTGTATTTGTTGAACTTATGTTTCCTGTTTTATAATTATTTTAGTGATGTCTGCAATGTAGCCTTTGATGACAAGTGGCTATTGCTGATGTAGTTTGATTCTTGAAGGGATAAGGCTTCAGTTGTATTGAATAAACATGTTGTATACACAATAGATTAATCGACTCTTAATTTTTTTTATGTAGAAACTCCTAACTCCCTTTGCTGAAACTGGACTTGAGGTTGAAAGACTTGTATATATTGCTTTTTGTGTTGAACTGCACTAATTTGTTCCCTTTTTATTTCAATTGTTTCTTATATCAGTGAAGTCTAGTGTAGAATACATATTATCAATATTTTTCCGACATGTACATATTATCAGTAATTGTTTGTCCGGGAGATGTCCAGTCTTGACATGTCCTTTTTTTAATCATCCATGCATTGTCAAAAAGAAAAAAGGGAACAGATTTGGACATTTTTAACCCATAGACATCCTTGCACATGTTTATCCGTACAACAATTTCATTCTGTATTGTCTTCTTATTTTTACTGAATGGTGGGTGCCTCAGAATGTTAGCCTGAATTCACCACCACCAGTATTGGCAACCCTATCTTAACACGTCAATCCACAAGCCTCTTATCCATTTCCATTTGCCTGTGGCGGAGGAGCAATCCCAAACTAGCTGCTTAACACTAGTTGGCTTTGACAACTGATTATACTGTTTGAACTAGTCTGTTTACTAGTGTTTGTTAATGTACTTTTTGATTCATAGACTGCCATCGATTTCATTATTTCAAGCTGTAGCTACTGTTTTGTGCAACCCTATAAACACTAGGGCTCTGCTTCACTGGGATTTTTTTTCTTCCTTTTCCTAGTGGCACTGGCTTTCGCTATGGTAGATATCTGTTAGTTTTGTCAGTGCAGAAGTGGGTTTCGATCGTTATAGGAATCTCTATGAATGGCATCAAGGCTGAGAAAAATTAAAGCAGCCGGCTGAACAAAATAAAAGCAGTTCACTGGTCTGATGTATTTATTCAAGGTTTGCCGACTGGCCGGAGTAGGATAATATTCTGAAGTCCATGCATTGCTCTCGTATTTTTTTTTCTTATTCGAATTTGATACCCTTTTCATCATAATCTGTCTAACGGACCATTATCCTTTGGTTTCGGAAAATGGCCAAATAATACGCTTCAGCTTATAAAATCGTTGGACTTTGTTCGCCGGTCGTGTTCTTAATCCATTCGTTGTGCTGCTGACATGGACGACTCAATGATTTTTATTCGACTTCAAATTGATACGTGTTTCTTATGCGAGGCCCATCCCATTCTCATGATTGCTGTTCGTTCTATGGCGAGCATTATTTTGCGTGTATTCTGGTGGCATTTGTTTATATATACGCTGCTGTGGCCTGGGTGCAACCGTCCCAGACGGGATTTCGGCCCGGCGCGGCCATCCATCCATCGCCGGCTTAAATATGCAGGCTGGTCCAATAAATATGGGCCGGCTGACGCCGACTCGCGCAGCCCGGTCTGTCCACAGAGCGCACCTCTAAGATGGTGCTCCTCGCGCCCGACACGTCGCCCTATAAGCCCTGTGAGAGCTACGGGCCAGATTCCGCTAACGCCGTCCCCTTCGCTCCCCCGATGATGATGCCGCGCGTGACCTTTTTCATGCATGCATGGAGGGATTCAGGCAGATCTTATCCCCCCCCTTTTCGCTTTTTCTCCGCCCGTCGCCACCATCCGTTTCGTCTAGGCACGCAGGCAGGCAGGCAGGCAGGCAGGCTCTAGGGGGAACCCAGGCGTTCACTGAACCTGACGGCACTGGCCGTGGCGCACACCAAAGCTTGCACTCTAACCAAATAACTGGAGTGGTGAGCTGCATATGCCGCTGCTCGCTGCACCGCACGCACAAGCCTCGCGAGTTGACCCGGCACCGCGCCCGGAAATGCGCCATCCATTGCTTTTATTTTATTATTATTCCGTCTACGTAACGAAAATGCTCTCGCAGTACTGCTACTGACACTAGTAGATGCGGATCAATCGTGCCAGGTAGACGGCCACTGCGTGGGTGCACCGGCTGCACGCGGCGCGCGCTGACACGTCGGTGTAATAATTCCGCCAAGTGGGTCTTAGAAAACATAGTTTCCCAAGTGGGTCGGCGATCGGGTGGCTCCGGTGCCGGCCACGAAGGTGCGCTCGGCCCGCCGGGCGCCCATACGCGGTTTATGTCAGGCGGCCGGCCACTAGGCGGGGCGCACGCAACGCAACGGAGCTCTCCTACAGTGTAGGATCGGGACGCGTATCTCCAGTGGTATTACCATGTGCGTGATCCCACGGGTTAATGCTTAATTAGTCGCGGTCAGAGGAGCGCAGGCTAGCTGCCCTGCTCGCATCACATCACGGCTGTGGACGGCGTTGCTGTGCTGCCTACTTAGCTAGTACTAGTGCTAGAGGAGTAATCTAAGGGCGCAGTGCGTTTTACATTGTTTAATCGTGATTGCCGTGGTATCAGGATGTGGCGTTCCTCGTGTTCGGTGTGCAGGTTTACGGGCCGCGACAAAGAGGGACGTCGCTGCCAGCGTCAAGGCCCCCCCTTGATGAGTGATGATGGGCTCCACTGGAGGGCGATCAGGACGTGAAATGCTCAAACGTCAGGTGTGATTCGCGGGGGGAGGAGACCGGGGACCGGAGACCGGTAGGACCCGAGCAACACGTGGCCGCGGGTGCAGCGAAACGCGCACGCACGCACTGACGACCGCGGTGGTGCGGAGCAAAAGGGTTTACCCTACGCGGCCCGCGCGCGCACGACGGCACGAGGGTCCAGGTCCGGGTGCGCGCAGGCAGATCGGGAGAGCGGAGGCGTCGCGCACCCGGCAAAATGCGCCAGGCGGATTGGGACGGACTCGCATGAGTGGCGGATGGTCAACGCACTACTAGGAGAACTGGCTAGGCTTGCATTGGACGAGGACAGCTAAAGGATAATGCATTGGATGGTTTGGTGAAAAATGTGTGTGCCAAAGAACCAAGGAGAAATGGGTTTTCGGCATATCCATTGTTTCAACTTCGCTATGCCGGCTAAACAGGCTTGGCGTCTTATCTAGAATCCGGATTCTCTATGTGCTACTATTTTGAGAGTCAAATACTATCTTGACGTTGACTTGTTGAACAGTGACCTGAAGAAGGGTTTTTCCTTCACCTGGCAACGTATTATGACGGATGTGAGCTCCATGAAGCGTGGTCATATTTGGCAAATGGAAAATGGGCAGAATATTGACATTTGGAAGGACGCCTGGATTTCAAATTGTGCAAACCGTAAGATTGTTACCCCCAAGGGATGCCAGTTGTTACGGAAGGTAGCAGATTTGATTGATCCAATCCTAAATAGTTGGGATGAAGATCTTCTCAGACAGACTCTATGGCCTTTTGATGTTTATGAAAAAAAAATATATGAGACCAGGTCTCACGGTTAGCAGGTGAGACTCATCCTGATGGGTGACACGTGGCATCCACAAATCACAAAGCATCTAATCTCCCCCCCTGAAATCAGGATGGGTCTCACCTGCTAACCCGTGAGACCTCGTCTCATAAAATTCTTTTCCTTCTACGTAACATGATATGCTAGATTTCGTAGCTTGGAATATCACAAAAAATGAGATCTTTACGGTTCGGTCTGCTTATTTTGTTGAATGAGACCATCAATATGGGAACAAGTTACGACATACCAATGGGATGGGACGTACCACGGTCAATTCTATTTGGGGGAGGATTTAGAAACTTGCTTGTCCAGCAAAGGTTAAAATATTTATTTGGCGTACACTTCACGACACTCTTCCGTGTCATGTTAAGTTAGCTAATAGACATGTGAAAGTCTCGCCTGAGTGTCCTGCCTGCTCATCTGGGCCAGAAGATACAAAACATCTGTTGTTCCTATGTGACAGAGCAAAAAAAGTCTGGAGAAAACTAGGGATGGAAGATATTATCGACATAACTTGTAAAAAAGACTATGCGGGTGAGGCAGTCTTGGAATATTTACTTTCATTATCAGATCAGGAACTATGTATTATGGGCACTCGAAATGTGCGTGACATGATTGCCATATCAGCCTGGTACTTGTGGTGGGAAATGCACAAATTGATACACAATGAGGCTACTCAGAATGCACAACATATATCCATGGGGATACGCGCTCTCACTGATAATTTTGTTAATGCCTCCTTGCCTAAGGCTTCCATGAAAAGAGGAGGATGGTCTAGCCCCCCGACGGGATTTGTTAAACTTAACGTTGATGATTCTTTTAACCACGACCTTCTCAGGGGTACGATCGGGGTGGTCTTAAGAGATGATAAAGGTAGGTTCATCGGTGGGGAAAATGGTAAGAATGACTGGCTATGCTTGCATTGGATGAGGATAGCCAAAGGAGAATGCATTGGATGGCTCGGTGAAAAATGTGTGTACCCGAGAACCAAGGAGAAATGGGTTTTCGGGATATCCATTGTTTCAATTTGGCTATGCCGGCTAAACAGGCTTGGCGTCTTATCTAGAATCCGGATTTTCTATGTGCTACTATTTTGAGAGTCAAATACTATCCTGACGTTGACTTGTTGAACATTGACCTGAAGAAGGGTTCTTCCTTCACCTGGTAAAGTATTATGGCGGGTGTGAGCTCCCTAAAGCGTGGTCATATTTGGCAAGTGGAAAATGGACAGAATATTGACATTTGGGAGAACGCCTGGATTCCAAATTGTGCAAACCGTAAAATTGTTACCCCAAGGGATGCCAGTTGTTACGGAAGGTAACAGATTTGATTGATCCAATCCTAAATAGTTGGGATGAAGATCTTCTTAGACAGACTCTATGGCCTATTGATGTTTATGAAAAAAATATGAGACCAGGTCTCACGGGTAGCAGGTGAGACTCATCCTGATGGATGACACGTGGCATTCACAAATCACAAAGCATCTAATCTCCCCCACTGAAATCAGGATGGGTCTCACCTGCTAACCCGTGAGACCTCGTCTCATAAAATTCTTTTCCTTCTACGTAACATGATATGCTAGATTTCGTAGCTTGGAATATCACAAAAAATGAGATCTTTACGGTTCGGTCTGCTTATTTTGTTGAATGAGACCACCAATATGGGAACAAGTTACGACATACCAATGGGATGGGACGTACCACGGTCAATTCTATTTGGGGGAGGATTTGGAAACTTGCTTGTCCGGCAAAGGTTAAAATATTTATTTGGCGTACACTTCACGGCACTCTTCCGTGTCATGTTAAGTTAGCTAATAGACATGTGAAAGTCTCGCCTGAGTGTCCTGCCTGCTCATCTGGGCCAGAAGACACAAAACATCTGCTGTTCCTATGTGACAGAGCAAAAAAAGTCTAGAGAAGACTAGGGATGGAAGATATTATCAACAGAACTTGTTAAATAGACTATGCGGGTGAGGCAGTCTTGGAATATTTACTTACATTAACAGATCAGGAACTATGTATTATGGGCACTCGAAATGTGCGTGACATGATTACCATATCAGCCTGGTACTTGTGGTGGGAAATGCACAAATTGGTACACAATGAGACTACTCAGAATGCACAACAGATATCCATGGGGATACGCGCTCTCACTGATAAATTTGTTAATGCCTCCTTGCCTAAGGCTTCCATGAAAAGAGGAGGATGGTTAGCCCCCCGACGGGATTTGTTAAACTTAACGTTGATGATTCTTTTGACCACGACCTTCTCAGGGGTATGATCGGGGCGGTCTTAAGAGATGATAAAGGTAGGTTCATCGGTGGGGGAAATGGTAAGAATGACTGGTGTGCAGATGTCCTGATGGCTGAAGCTTTGGCATTAAAATTCGGCCTATCACTTGCGCAAAGGACGGGTTATAATCGCATAAATAATTATTAACTCAGATAATATGGAGGTGATCGAGACCATGAACGAAGCAGGACGATCGTCGGGGGCATCAGCTGCAATTTTTTACGACTGTTTTCACTTAGCTTGCGGTTTTCCTATTTCTAGATTCGAGCATTGTAATAGAGAAGCAAATAAAGTTGCTCATGAACTTGCCAAGTTGGCTAGATTTTCCTTCATTTTTGATTGGCTGGAGGAACCACATAATACAATTGTACCAATCCTCATAAACGATGTAATGATTATTTCTAATGAATAAAGCTCGAACTTTCTTTCAGAAAAAAGGATAATTGGCTATTGGTGGCGGGAACAAATTGGACGTACGTGTCCGTCACTGGTAACCTGCCACTCGTAACAGGTTATCATGGCAAACGTCCATCCGTTGTAAGCAATCCAGTTAATAGTGACGGGCAGTTATGTGGTAAGCAATCCAAACTAGTATATGCTTATCTAGATTGTAATCAGTATGTCGTTAATGCTGTCAATGCCATGTTCATGATCATTTTCTGGATTAAATTAATAAAAAATTGCCTATTTACTCAACATGTGCTATGATCATGATAATTATTGGTCCATAGTTTTTTTTCGTGGGGCACATATGTGTGATAATGGGGAATTCATAAAATTTATACATAAATTATGAAGTTGACCTTACGAGTAAACAATAAAACTCTCCGCAAAAAAAGAAAAAGAATAAAACTATCCACAAAGTTATATTATCTCTAGATGTCCTCCCGTTTTATGTCTACTGGTTGCAATGTATATATTCAAACAAATTACTAACCTAATATTATATTCACCTGACAGAAGTATTGTAGACAATAATCTTTGTTTGATAGCCAGAATAAGTAGTCTACAGAATTTTCTCCATCAACGCATATCTTCGATAAATGCGGAATTCATGAATATCAAATTGATACCACATACATCGGGTCTCTATTACAAAACACAACAACATGAGCGAACCAAAGCGCATATAATCTATACTTCATATATAAGTTCCGTGCACTCAGGTATATTGCCAAAATTCTTTCAAGTTTTTTTTTGAAATTATTCTTCCAAGTATTGAAAAAAATACATATGCCATTACACTCATATGCTTTTTGGAGTCCTTGAAATGGAATATACCACAATGGCCAATGCTAGAGAGAATAATATAAGTAACAACTGTTATGTTTTATGTATGATGAAAAGACTCTATGACTCTATGACTTGATTGCTAGAGTAGTGTTTTTGAAAGTGAGGATAGTTCACATTACTACATTTTAGAGCTCCATCCATTTCAAAATGTACAATGTATGTTGATTTCTTAATACAAACATTTAGCCAATAATTACGCTGTCCATGTGATAGAAAACCGCAATTGTTAGTATGTGCCTTTGAATACAAACATAGAAAACTGCAATCCATGTGAAACCGCAAAAATATATGTTATATGCCCTCTAGAACTATGTGTTTGAAAACTGTATTCTAATACGTATCCAGTGATACGCTTTTGATGGTATATAACACATATTCGTTAGTCAAATTGAGGACCCATAGCCCACACCGATCCTATAAACCCGACTAGGACCTATAGCTCACACTGATCCTATAAACCCGACCAGAAGGAGTATTAACTATTATCCAAAGCGGGATTTATAAATCTTAGTCGATTGAGATTTAACGAAGTCTCAGGCAATGCTATATTTATGAGATCTTACATGAAAATTTGTGTAAAACTTTCTTCTATTTTTTTTCTTTCTCCCTTTTTATATGTTATGGCACTTGAAAAGTCCTTTTCTTCCGTTTCATTCAACTTTCAAAAACTTCCAAATTCCACTCGATTCCATACAATTAATCAAACAACAATCAACAAACAATCACAACTACTTATTTAATATAACATTCCAAAATTTAGAATTTTGGGATTCCAAAATAAATCTCGCCCTCGAGATTCGGAGAGGCTAGAAAGAAGGTTAGGTTTGGGGGGGGGGGGTCTTCTTAGGCCCTGTTTGTTTGGACTTTTGCTTCTGCTTTTGCAGCTTTTTTATTTTGACCAAAAAGCCATAAAAGTTCCTAAATAGATGCTTTTAAAGCTTTTTTTTTGTCTTTTGATGAATCAATGTAACAATATTGAGCTCCAAATGCGATAAAAGCTGCAAAAGCACCTATTTAGGAGCTTCTGTGGCTTTTTGGGCAAAGTGAAAAAACTGCAAAAGCAAAAGCCCAAACAAACAGAGCCTTAAAAATCCGTCGATCATCACAAGGTCTGGGTGCTACCGCCCTTAAAAGCAAGGTTACGGTTCCAACAAAACTCATGTACTCCATCCTTAGGATTGACAATGGTGGTCTTATCATATCTTCGGAGTAACTCCTACACTTTGTTAAGTCTCAGTCGACTAAGCTCTAGTCACACCCTTATCAAAGTAGTACTCAGCCAATTAGTCTTATCTTATACTTCCTTCATCCGGAATTAATTGACGCTTAAATAGATGTATTCACATATGGTTTATGTTTTGAAACGACTGGAATACATTACTGGACAGCGCACGGAATAAGGAGGAATTATTTGTTAAGCCGCCGCATACTGGGAATTTAGCGAGTCTCAAGGATATATTTCATGTCTTAATCTGACTAGCTAGTGTCCTATTAGGAGACGCGCTGGTGTACAGTATAAGTCTGTACTGTGTGTGTCAGAAAGCCACACATATGCCATCGGTACATCGACAAGGAGAACTCATGAACACTGTGCAATCAAACACTTTCACAACCTTATTTTCAGTTACCAGTTCCACAATCCATCATCTCCTTCAGCAAACGTCGCTGCCTAAACTAGTCAATCCAAGCACTACATACGAGTACCAGGCCCACCGCCCGCGCGCACCACCTCGTCCCGAAATGGCTTCTTCCCGCACACCAACCAGGCAGCTTGACGACATGTCATGGCGGCCCTACTTGCGCACGCACGCACGGACGGTCGCGAGCCCGCACTGACCGGTAGGGGTACATCGATCGATCACAACAGGTGCGCCGGGCACGACACGTACTGCATGAACTCGTCGTCGCGGAGCAGCGCCGCCATCGTGTCCGGCGCGAGGCACACCTCGATGTCCACGCTGTCGTCCCCGGAGCGGCCCGGGAACGCCGACATCTTGCCGTCGAACTTGTTGGCGCGCCCGCTGCGCACCGCCAGGGGGCGGCCCCACCCGAAGTCGTTGCCCTCGTACATCGGGAACCGGTTGGAGCTGCCCATCGTCACCACCGCGCCGTCCGGGTTGCCCAGCGGGAAGCACCGGGGCGCCGCCTGCCACGCCGCCGCGGCCCCGCGTATCGCCTCGTCGCCGTACGCCGCCAGGCTCGCGTTCAGCCTCGACGCCGCCCACCGCAGGTCGTTGGACGCCAGCTCCGCCACCGTCGCCGTCGTCGGCGCGCTCTGGATGGCGTTCCCGAAGTAGGCCGGGGAGACCGCCGGGCGCAGCCGGTGACGGCAGTTCACCGCCAGGCGTAGCGTCGTCGTCGCGTCGGCGTCGAGCTGCTTCCGCGCGCGCGTCGTCGAGATCCATATCTGCGCGCACAGTGACTGGAACGACGAGATCTCGCCGCGGGCCTCCTGGTTCTTCGGGTCGTGCGCCATCTTGCCGTAAACCTCGGCATCTTGACCGGCGCTCGACCGACGGTTGGCTATCGCCTTCAGCTCGCGAATTGCGTCCCTGCTGAAGTGGAAGATTCTCTCGCGAAGGGGCGCGTCCGCGTCAAAGGTCACGGCGGGGCCCACGCCGCCGGCAAAGCGAAGGACGGCCGTTGACTCGCCAAAGAAGTTGCGGCGGAAGTCCGGCAGCCTGGGCGACGCGCCGCGGCAAAGGGCGGCCCAGGTGTTATAAAAGTGCCAGAAGGAGGTGCCGTCCACGACGGCGTGGTTGGCGACGATGCCGATGAAGACGGCGCCATCGCCGAGCACGGTGAGCTGGAACGACGTGAGAGGGCGGCGGTGGCCCTCGTAGCTCACGGTGCGGTCCATGGGGAACAGGTCCTTGGTCAGCCTGGTGGGGACGTCGGCGTTGGGCACGAGGAAGTCGTTGAGCGACAGGGCCGGCGCCACGGCGTGGCGGAACTCGACGCCGGCGTCGTTGCATCGGATGACGATGCGGTCGTCGGGGAGGGTGACGAAGCGGCCGGCGAGGGCCGGGAAGACGGCGAGCGCGCGGGAGAGCGACGAGACGAGGAGCGAGACGAGGGAGGCCATGGGGACGTCGGGGGCGGGGAAGAAGAGGCCCTTCTGGATGTAGTGGCAGGACAGCATGGGCAGGTCGGAGACGGAGAGCGTGAGGTCCCCGAGCGCCGACGGCGGGCCGTCCGGGTGCACGGCCTGCCTCGACAGCACGGCGATGCCCGAGCCCGACAGCGGCGCGTCCAGGCAGATGGGCTGGGCGGGCATAATGGCGGGGGCGGTGGGGACGGTGTCCATCGTCATGGTCATGGCGGAGAGCATCTGGGCCATGGGTGCCGATCGGTTGCTACCACCGGTCCACCGCTGCTGCTGCTGCTAATGGCGCGTTGGGCGGTAGCTAGCTAGAGGCCAAGGAGGTGGTTTGGGCAGTGCTGCCTTGTGCTGGACAGTGAGCGAGCTGGGGCGGTTTATATAGCACACCAAGGGGGTGCTGGATGCATGCACCTGAGCGTCAGTACCTTCTCTACCAGTAATACCACTGTTTTGGATATTCTCTGGGCAGGTTTGGTGCTTGTCTGATGCAGAGATACATACACAAATCAGATAAAGGAGCTACCGCATATGTGTGTTATGCTTGTGCCTGTGAAGAGTTCAGCCCCCAAAAGAAAAGGTTCCATTTCTTAAAATAAGGATGTTGATTACAGATTAGGATGGTGATTAGGAGCATCAGCGTTAGCCAATTTGTTGGCTGCACATAAAATATTCCAACTCTTTGGGGTGTTCCCAGAACTACTTCCTCCCTCCGCTTGAAAATATTTGTCGGAGAAATGAATGTATCCGAACGTATTTTGTTCTACATACATCCAATTTTTATCCATTTCTTCGATAAGTATTTTCGAACAGAGGAAGTAGCATATTGGCACGTGTTTTGACTTTTATATTAATGTTATTTAATAAATATAAATGTTTGCCAAAAAAATTCTAGGATTTTATTTGATAAGCATTTATTAGCTTACCAAAGCAATCAATTTTTTATTTGGTAAAGCCAATAAAAGATTGGCCGGTTAAAGCGATTTAAAAAAATAATTGAATAAAAACCAAAGATAGATGGAAAAATAAAAACCGAGAGAGGGGAGGAGGTGGGTGGTGTAGGAACGTAGAATCCCAAACCCCCCTTTAGTAAGGCAAATGATCCAAACATAGCCGCTGGTCACACCGAACGATCGCCATGCGTCTTCTAGGACTGCCCAACCCGGTTCTCAACCGACTGGCCAACAAATAATCATGTCGTTCCTCTTTCTCCGATGAACCACCATCCATGCTTCTTCACCCATGAGGCCACGATCCGGCTATGGCGGGGCTCTCTCTTTTCCTTACCTGGTGCTGCAGAACGACATAAAATGGATTACGAGGGGGCTCATCCTCTTCTCCCGCTCCTCTCCCACCACTGGTCGGCTCCTCTCCTACCACTGGTCGGCAGAGGTTGCCACGCCACTGGCACGAGGAAGATATCCAACGCTACAAGTCGGCCACTATGAACGCACAGATGTTGCAGACAACCCCACTACAAACGACGACGGTGATGCAACAACGACAAATTGCAACATTGACCATGTTGCAACGGGTGACCGCAGCATGGACCGTGTAGCAAAGGGTGACAAAAGGCCCACCTCGTGCAAACTGAAGGTGATCGCAACATGGTCCATGCCGCAATTGGTGACCACAACATGCTCTGTATTGCGATGATCCGACGGTCGGCACGTTGCACAAAAACAAAGGGAAAAACGATTTGGCAGAGAGTGCAGCATGACTCATCTTGCAAAGACTGGCACACCACAATGGCTCACCGGGGAGCGATCGGACAGTTGTCCCGCGATCCATCCAACGGCTACGAGATTATCTACTACAAGTGTCAAGCATCTACTACGAGATTATCTACTACAGATATTTTTGATCAGCAGATCCTCCAAATTCCATTCCATCATGCAAGTTAACAGTGGCTGAGCCAGGATTCGAGTATAGGGGGGCCGAGTACGTATATTGTTGACAATTACTAGTTGCTTTTACTAAAATTGTTGATCGTTGGGGAGGGGGGGGGGGGGGGGGGGGGGGGGGCAGGCCCCTGCAAGTTAATTCATGAGTTTTTTTCTCCGCGGTGGCACGCTAGCTAGAGTTTCCCTAGTTCCCAGTCGAGAAACTGAAAGGAAAAACGTGACATCATCAAACAAACTAAATTACTACTCCTTGGTGCTCAAAGTCTTTAATTAGCTGATCGGTCCGGTAACTGAAGCCGGACCAGTACAAAAGACAGGTATAACACTCATTGAGGTGATATTATAGAGTACGTCGACGGAATATGTTTTTCTGCACGGATTCGATGAACGTGTACCGGCTTTGCATATTAAATTGACACGTAATGTCAAAAAGCATTTGCTGTCGTGCTAGTAGCCTCAATATTTTTCCGCACTTTTGGACGCCTCGTCTACAACATCGCTACTAGTACGTACGTATATCTAAAAAGATCATCTTGTAGCTAGTAGGAGTACGTACGTGTATAGGGCAGAGAGCATCTACGTATTTCATTCATGGCGTCCACATCCGCCTCATCGGTGGATTGGCTCGCAGCTCTCCCATCACCCCTGTTACGTGGTCGACGTCTCCGTGATACTTCCTCCTTCCATCTATATAAAGCCTAATGTGTTTTTTAAGACATCCTTTGACTATTGACAAGATTAATAATACATGACATGCATAATATAAAAATTATATCATTGAAAATTTCTTTCATATACGAATTTGACAATGTGCTTTGTGTAAGTTGCATGTCATATTTTATTGCTCTAACATTTGATCAAAGTTAGCCTCGAAAAACATATTAGGCCCTATATAAAAAGAAGAAGGGAGTATATAGAATACGCCAGCTGCGGGGCCTTGCTGCGTTTTTCTTTGGACTGCTAATGCACGGTGCTCCTAGTTCTTTGCATCTTATAATCTGGAACGTTGCAACAACCACCATTAATCGCCTCATGATCGCTAATCAAGTCCCGCATCAATTAAGCATGCTTGATTTGCCACCAGACATGAGAATTGATTATTGGAATGCTGTAGATGCTGTATACACTCTCCTTCCATCTATATAGGCCTAATGCATTTTTCGAGGCTAACTTTGACCAAATGTTAGAGCAATAATATATGACATGCAACTTACACAAAGCACATCATCAAATTCGTATGTGAAAGAAGCTTTCAATGATATAATTTTCACATTATGCATGTCATGTAGTATTAATTTTATCAATCGTCAAATGCAGTCTTGAAAATGCATTAGGCCCTATATATACATGGAAGGAGGGAGTATATGCACACTGCCAGTGTGCATTTGAGTAGTGACAAAACGAGACGGATAGGTGTCCCTTTGCGAGCTGGCTGGCTGTTTACGTACGATCTTCCGCACCGGGACATACACCGGTCGCTAGCCGCTCGTGCCTGCATCGGCACAGCCCCCGCGCCGGGACCAGCGATCGCAATGGACGGCGCGCGTACTGTGCCGCCGCAGGACCCGCGACGCTGCACCTAACTCTTTTGGTGTTTTCTTCCTTCCTCGCCTCCGGTGACCGATGATCAATGTGCTGTGTGAAGCGGTGGCGACGCCGCCGCCGCCGGCCGAGACGTGCTACCCTATACCTATACGTAGCCTGGGCCGTCATTTAACTCTCGCCGGATACATACTGGTACATGCACGCGGCCACGCGGCGATGTACGTATTCATGAACCTGCGCCGCCGAGCTCGTGCCCGTCTAGCTGTCGCCCGCCGTCCTTGCGAGAGAATCTTCTTCGCTGGTAGGAGTACGTACTACGAGTAGGTACGTACGTTGGGGGAGGCGGGGAAATTGAATTGCTGCTGTACTACCATTGCGACGATCGTCCACACATGCATGCATGCATTCCTTGTTCCTTCCGCCCGAACTAGGAATCAGGCCACACACAGTGATCTGATCTCATCGTGCTCGTGTTGTGTGTAAGTGTAAGCTAGGAATGTGTAAACTAGTCCATGTCTCGTTGCTGCCGGGGCTGGGTGAGCTGGAGCTCCATCATTCGACCCGTCAGACACTGAACCTGAGTGCCGCCCGCCGCCCTCCCGAGAGCCGTCGGTTTCTTAATCGCGACCCGGCTCGTGTTTGGCACCCTCCGGTCGCGCGATTAGCCCCCACGGCCGCCTCGGGGGTGCCCGGTTAGGGTTATGATAATCGCGGCCGCGGATCCCGAGAGCGCCCGGGCGGCGGCAGCTACTGTTGAATCAGGAGCGCGCCGTGCCCCGGGGGCATAGTATAATGGCAACAGGCCGGGCGCTGCGCGGCACGATCGATCGGGGGAGAGGGGAGCTAGGCGGGAGCGGGCGTACGTGGTCGTCCCAATAAAGAAAGGCGGGGCGTGCCTCACCGGCCGGCGCGCGTCCCGCTGTCCGACGGCTGGCGGGCGACCCCGCCGAATGTCAAACCCCAGCGGCCAGCGAACAGCTCACGCGCAGGTGCAGGCGCAGCTCAGCGGGCGGCCGGCGGACGTGGGACGGTGGAGCAAGTTGGGTCCTCCTCGTTCATGCATGGTGGCTCCGGCCGGCCAGCCGGCCAGCCGGCACTGTGGCTGTCCGGGGTCTGGGCTGGGCTGGACACTGGACAGCCTTGATTCCTGCGGCTTCAACGTAACTGCTCGATGGTTGAGGTGCAATGTCCCGGCGCGGCGCTGAGCCCCACGCTGCGCCCTTTCTCCCCACCGGCACTGAACCCCACTGGTGAACATTGCACCTGAGAGCCTTGCTCGGTACCACGTCCACGACAGCATCATCAAATCGTGCGCCAGTGATCAACATTATGTTGCGCATCTAAGAAACCATGGTCGTGTGGTTGGTGTGGATAGCACTGTGTTCCTTTCCTTGACGAGAGAAACTCAAAAAATATGTTTATCAATTATAGCATGTCTAGACGATGAAATTGACTAAGAATTTCTTATGTCCAAGTTCATGGTGCTTGCCCTATGATCCACTTGGCATACAATAATGGAAGGATGTAAAAAATATGAAAACATATTAAAGAAACGTTCTTGATTTTTTTTCCACAAAACAACCTGAAAAATCTCGGCTTTATAGATAAAAACGCAAATCCTAAAAAAAAATGGAAACCAAAGAATTTATACAAAAAGGAAGATTTTGTTAATGATTATAAAAAACACAAAGGAAAAACATAGAAATAGGACATTACAAGGAAAAATAGGATAGATTGGAAAACACGAGCAACTAAGAGATTTTAGTTAAGACCGAGAATTTATGAAATAGATAAACGTTGGTGGACTAGAAAACCTTTTGTTTTTTATCATTGCTAGAGTTCAAGGAATTTATGAATATTGCACCTTTTAAATGGGTAGTAACCTCAGAAAATTTTGTAGAACAATTCATTTTATCAAGATTTTTGTTTGTTTCTGATATTTTTTTGAATTATCTTACTCTTTCCGTATTGATTTCGCAATCGCACATACGCAAAACTGCGATCACTTCATTATCAACACCGCTTTGCAATAGATTTTTTTTGGGGCAGTTCTGGAATTATTTACCCAAAACCACCACACTTGAGGCTAGGGTAACAATTTGGTATCAGATTTGTGCCAGGGCACAAAAAACCACCGAAATTGTGCCTAACATGTAACGCGGAGGACTGATGCTGGGATTTGGTCGCGAAAACAACCAAACCGACAAGTAGGGCCCGCCTGTTGGGCTGACGTGGCGAAGACCAAGCACATAAAAAAAGTGTTGACTAGGTGAGGTGGCAGATGAGATGCATGTCCCGCCTGTCATTGACTACGTGTTCATCTTTATTTCTTTGGAGCATTGCATCGAGCAGCTTGTGAGCATCCGAGCATCTCTACGCCATGCGAGCCGAGAGCTCCATAGCCATGGAAGCCGAGCCCCTGCTCAAGCTTGCTCCAGGCTGCCTCAGCCTCTTCTCTACACGTCACAAACCCTCGAATCCCGCCGCCACCCGCCGGCATGGACGGCCGAGCCGAGAGCTCCATGACCACCATGGCCACGGCAACCGAGCCCTGCTCGAGCTAGCCCAGGGCCACATCATGCTTGGCGTCGGCGTGCTGGCCTGCGGGCAGGGCCAGCAAGGACACGCAGCTCCCGCGCTGCCTCCTGGGCAGGGCGACTGCGTCGGGCGGCCGCCATGGACGACGACGAGCATGACCTCGCCTTCTTCTTCATGCATGTGTGCTCATTCATGGCGTCGGCGTGTCCGAGCACTCATACGTGCTCAAGGTGAGCCACTCGCCCCTTCCCCACGCAGCCACAACTTGGCCCGCCCGACACCTTGTCCGCGCCGCCGTCGTATGACAGCTTCGGCAAGGTGTCCACCACCTTGGTAATTGGTAGGAGGATAGGAAGAGCCGCGTGAGCCTGCGGACAGGATGGAGAAGTCTGACTCGCCGTTCCTCTGGTCGCTGCTCCGGCGTGGCCATGGCGTATTGTGCCTTCGCGTATTGTGCCTTCTTCAATGGCTAGAGGGTGAACGCAGACAAGGTGTTTGATGGAATGCTCCAGAAAAAAAATGTTGTGAAGAAGATGACTTTCTAGTCATTGACAGGTAGGGCCCGCGTCTTATTTGCCACATCAGTTGGTCAAACTTTTTGGTCTTCGCCACGTTGTCGGTTTGGCTGTTTTCGCGATCAAATCCCAGCATCAGTGCTCCGTGTTACATGTTAGACACAATTTTGGTGGTTTTTTGTGCCCTGGCACAAATCTGGTACCAAGTTGTTACCCTAGCCCCAAGTGTGATGGTTTTGGGTAAATAACTCGCAGTTCTGATACTTGAAAGACAAAGAATATTGAGGGGAGAAATGGATTTCTTCTTTTTCCATATGGAAGTTGTGTAATTAAGAGGAGCTCACCCTAAGTTTGCAAACTTTAGACAACATAATAGGATTTATAGTGACACACATAAGAGAGAAAGAAGGGAGAACATGACAAATTTTGGGCAGTTCTGATACTTGAAAGACAAAAAATATCTTGAGGGGAGAAAATGTATTTTCTTCCTTTTCATATGAAGTCCTGTAAGAGGAGCTCATCCTAAGTTTGCGAACTTGAGACAACGTAATAGGATTTATATTGACACAAGCGGGGTGTTAGCCTGTTTCGAGAATAGGATTTATACCGACATGTATAAGAGAGAACAAAACTGAGAACGAACAATATATTCACCAGAGTGAGAGGGTATGAAGAGACGGACATGTAGAGGTAGGTGATCTTGTAGGGCATCTTTTGTTTTGAAATTGAGACGCAAGATTTGCCTCATCCACTAATTAAGGAGTTGTACAAAAGAAATTACAGCAATGCCATTACTCTCTTGACATGATTTCTCTGAAATGTTTCGCCCCCATGATTGCCAAAAGATTACCATCTTCTTGATGTCTTCTAGAAGAACGTAAGAGGACAAGGACTTGTTGCGAAAGACCCGAGCATTCCTTTGGAACAGACATGTCGAGATTGCTTGATGGACAGTTCCGCTGCCCAAAGGGATGAGTCAAGACTTTCAAGGCCAAGACAACTCCTTAGCCACCCTCTAGAATCTCAAAGTGTACCGACATTTGTAGAAGAAGTTGGTCAAGGACTCTTTCTCCCTCTTATACAACGAACATAGCTCACAATTGGGCAAACCCTCCTCAACTGAACAACTAGCGTTCCAAATCCTATGTTGGACCAATTTTTTAAAAAGATCCTATTTTGGAATAATTAAAAAAAGAACCTATTTTGAAGGAGCCCTCTACAAATGGGGAAACACATGATTGCTAGGGCTTGTCCGCTTAAATCCTATAAAAATTGAAAACTATGATGTCTCGATAAAAACATTTGATTTTAGTTTTTCAAAAAGAACCGTGTTTGATATCATAGACAATCAAGAAAGAGAGAAAGAAATATGTTGTTTCAAGTGATTTAACTTGATGACAATTTCCTTGAAAATAGAGTGTGGAGGATTCCTTAGGGACCGGCGCGGTAATAGTCCATGTCCACTTGAATCGTTCATGCATGCACTAAGAAAATTCCATTCAACGAGGCAGGCATCAGCAGCCACCGTTACCCATCGGATAAGGATTTGCAACAGCAACCGAGCATCAAGACAAATCATGAGATGGATGCTTTTTTTTTTTGCGGGTGGAGATGGATGCTTTTTATTTTAGTTTATTTTCTATCAAGCAACAGGCGAGCAGGGCAGGGACAAAACCAGGTCCATTGAACAAATCTAAGGTCTAGTCCACAAGGGTTGCAATCGGCATGCACTTATTCCATATATGTATGATCGTAATAACAGTGATAACTAATCATGCTTTCCACGCACGACACGAAAAGATCAATCCACCATGGAAAGGGACGTTCACGAAACAGGAAAACGTGATTTATCTAGAATTAACAAAGTGCATGTAGGTCATACGTGTCCGGCATTTCAGGAGGAGCCGGGAAAAGCCTAGCTACTGCGGCCGTAAAATGAATGGTTGGTTTATGTGTGGTAATTTGTTCACGTCTCATGCTCACCACCTTTCGGTCGCAGAGCTAAGCTAGGACGTAAGCTGCTGCTCTTCACCAGTGTCCAGTGGAAATCCTACATGTCAACTACGAATTCTATCATGTCGACCGGCAGCCAGCTAGCTAGCCTTGGCCAAACGAGTTGGGTTCTCCGGGCCAGACTTTTCCGGTGCTACACTAGTGGTAGCAGTGACCAACTTGTACGTGTGCAGCACCACCTGTATCGTACAGGTAGGCCGCGACAATCGATCCTTTTCTCGCGTCCTTGAGTTCCGTGAACCTGATCGGAGGCTCGGCCTGGAGATGGATGCGTTGTCGGTTTTCTGCGGTGGCTCGCTGAGGAGACCAGATCGATCATGGCAGGACCCGCGGCACGAATGGACTAGTGATGATCTGCGGGTACAGGGACCATGCGCCCTTTGTCGAATGGACGGACCGGGCCATGCGGTTGCGAGTGATAGCGGGCAAGACGCCAAAACGTTTTGCACCGTCGCTTTATCGATGATCACTCGCTCTGGGCCGGGCTCGCTCTGTTGTGTTCAGGAGGGGAGCATATCAAAGGTTTTTTTTTCAGGAGGCGACCGGTTGTAACGCTCTCGATGCGGCTATATTTCCTACGTGTCGAAGCACGATTAAGAGGCATTACCGCATTGAAATCAATGTCGCAAGTAAGGTAGTCTTCACAACAACCCATGTAAATAGATAATAAAGGAAAAGGTATATAGTTGGCTTACACTCGCCATGTCACACAAATACATTAATAACATTACAATCATCCAATACACTCATGGTCCGACTACGGTACCAAAATAAAAGATCAACCCCAACATGCGACACGGTCCCGATCGCCCCAACTGGGCACCACTACTGATCATCAGGGAAAGACACATAGTAACGGCGAGAGTCTTCGTCGAACTCCCACTTGAGCTCAAGCGCATCATCTGGAACGGAATCATCGGTCCCTGCATCTGGTTTGGAAGTAATCTGTGAGTCACGTGGACTCAGCAATCTCGCACCCTCGCGATCAAGACTATTTAACCTTATAGGTAAGACAAGGTAATATATGGAGCTGCAGCAAACGACTAGCATATATGGTAGCTAACCTATTCGCAAAAGAGAGCGAGAAGAGGAGGCAAAGCACGAACGAAGAACTATGATCAAGAAGTGATCCTAGAACAACCTACGTCAAGCATTACTTCAACACCATGTTCACTTCCCGGACTCCGCCGAGAAGAGACCATCACGGTTACACACGCAGTTGATTCATTTTAATTAAGTTAAGTTCCATATTATCTACGACCAGACATTAACAAATTCCATCTGCCCATAATCGCGGGCACGGCTTTCGAAAGTTCAAAACCCTGCAGGGGAGTCCCGACTTAGTCCATCACAAGCTCTCACGGTCAACGAAGGATATTCCTTCTCCCGAGACATTCCGATCAGACTCGGCATCCCGGTTCTACAAGACATCCTCGACAATGGTAAAACAACTCCAGCAACACCAGCCGAATGTGCCGACAAATCCCGAAAGGTGCTGCACATATCTCGTTTTCAGGTCACACTCAGATGAGACTAGCTACGAGTAAAACCAACCCTCAAGTTTCCCCAAGGTGGCCCCGCAGGCAGCTCAGTCGGACCAACACTCAGAGGAGCACTGGCCCAGGGGGTTTAAATAAGATGACCCTCGGGCTCCGGAAACCCAAGGGAAAAAGAGGCTAGGTGGCAAATGATAAAACCAAGGTTGGGCATTGCTGGAGGAGTTTTATTCAAGGCGAACTGTCAAGGGGTTCCCATTATCACCCGATCGCGTAAGGAACGTAAAATCCGGGAACATAACACCGATATGACGGAAACTAGGGCGGCAAGAATGAAACAAAACACTAGGAAAAAGGCCGAGCCTTCCACCCTTTACCAAGTATATAGGTGCATTAAGATAACAAGATAATATAGTGATATCCCAACAATAAACAATGTTCCAACAAGGAACGATCTCCAATCTTCACCTGCAACTAGCAACGCTGTAAGAGGGGCTGAGCAAAGCGGTAACATAGCCAATCAACGGTTTGTTAGGACATGATGGGTTAGAGGTTTGACATGGCAATTTGGGAGACATGATAAGCAAGTGGTAGGTATCGTAGCATAGGCATAGCAAAAGAGCGAGCATCTAGCAAGCAAAAATAGAAGTGATTTCGAGGGTATGATCATCTTGCCTGCAAAGTTGTCAGAGTTGACTTGATCCTCGTAAGCAAACTCAACGGGCTCCTCGTTAGTGAACTCATCTCCCGGCTCTACCCAAACAAGACAAACAAGCAAAAGGAACGCAATCAACCACGTGCAAGGCTCAAACAAACATGATGCAAACATGGTATGCTATGCGGGATGCGGTAGGTGATGCATATGCAAGATTTGACAAGGAATGATTGAACCTGGCCTCAACTTGGAAATTCAAGAGTACCACTGGAAAGGTGAGGTGATTTCGGTTGAAACCGATATAAAGAACACCGGAATCGGATGCACGGTTTGAAAATGACAAGCAAAACAAATATGGTATCGGTCTGCGATAATTAGCAAGTAGCCATCTAAATGCATCAAGTTAAATATGCTACAGCACTCAAACATGACAAGAAAATACACGGCAGGGATGCACTCATGATACTTGACAAAAGATGAACACTAAGCTACGGCCAATTCATCCATTAACAGGTTAAAACAAGCATGGCAAAAGTGCAAATGATAACATGTTTCAGACTTAGTGAAATTAACACAAGTCTGGAATTTAATATCCGGTAGCACACTTTAGAGCATGAAATCTATATGCTACAGGAACTTAACATGGCAAAGCAAGGCAAGAAATGAAGCTATTCAATGCACTTAACAAAAGTCCCTTAGTGACCTTGAGCCAAAAGGGATCAGAAAATACAATTGCAAGCATGTGAACATGGCAAAAACATAATCAGATCTCAGACTTGGTGAAAACTGGAGCATGCAAATCTGTTAACGAGTAGGCATGTTTACGAGCTCGATGCACTCACTACAGAGCATGGCATGACAAACTAAACATACACCCATCAAGAATACATATCATAGAAGGTAGACATGGCAAGAATAACAACATAGCATGCACGAATCACTAGCAACATCCTCGGTAAAATCGCTAACAAGACAACAATCTGCCAGGATTCATGAAATAGCAAAAGTAGAGCTCGATTGACTCAATCTAGGGTGCTCCATAAATGCAAACAAAGACATGGATGGATAGAGCACCAAAAGAGGCACGGATGATTAAGAAACAACATGAACATATGTCATAATGATACAAATCAGGACAAGGACTTGAGAAATTCTAAGTCCCTGAAATCAGCATTAACGAATGCACTACTTTGCAAGCTTGTGCTAGTCACCACACATATCACAAAAATGTTGGAAATATGCCCTAGAGGCAATAATAAAAGTATTATTATTATATTTCCTTGTTCATGATAATTGTCTTTTATTCATGCTATAACTGTATTATCCGGAAATCGTAATACACGTGTGAATACATAGACCACAATATGTCCCTAGTAAGCCTCTAGTTGACTAGCTCGTTGTGATCAACAGATAGTCATGGTTTCCTGGCTATGGACATTGGATGTCGTTGATAACGGGATCACATCATTAGGAGAATGATGTGATGGACAAGACCCAATCCTAAGACTAGCACAAAAGATCGTGTAGTTCATTTGCTAGAGCTTTGCCAATGTCAAGTATCTCTTCCTTCGACCATGAGAGCGTGTAACTCCTGGATACCGTAGGAGTGCTTTGGGTGTATCAAACGTCACAATGTAACTGGGTGACTATAAAGGTGCACTACAGGTATCTCCGAAAGTATCTATTGTTTTATGCGGATCGAGACTGGGATTTGTCACTCCGTGTAAACGGAGAGGTATCTCTGGGCCCACTCGGTAGGACATCATCATATGCGCAATGTGACCAAGGAGTTGATCATGGGATGATGTGTTACGGAACGAGTAAAGTGACTTGCCGGTAACGAGATTGAACAAGGTATTGGATACCGACGATCGAATCTCGGGCAAGTAACATACCGATAGACAAAGGGAATTGAATACGGGATTGATTAAGTCCTTGACATCGTGGTTCATCCGATGAGATCATCGTGGAACATGTGGGAGCCATCATGGGTATCCAGATCCCGCTGTTGGTTATTGACCGGAGAACGTCTCGGTCATGTCTACATGTCTCCCGAACCCGTAGGGTCTACACACTTAAGGTTCGATGACGCTAGGGTTATAAAGGAAGTTTGTATGTGGTTACCGAATGTTGTTCGGAGTCCCGGATGAGATCCCGGACGTCACGAGGAGTTCCGGAATGGTCCAGAGGTAAAGATTTATATATGGGAAGTCCTATTTTGGCCACCGGAAAATGTTCGGGATTTTTCGGTATTGTACCGGAAAGGTTCTAGAAGGTTCCGGAGTGGGGCCCACCTGCATGGGGGGACCCACATGGACGTGGGTAGTGGGGGCAAGGCCCCACACCCCTGGTCAAGGCGCACCAAGATCCTCCCTTAGAAGGAATAAGATCATATCCCGAAGGGATAAGATCAAGATCCCTAAAAAGGGGGGATAACAATCGGTGGGGAAGGAAATAATGAGATTTCTTTCCTCCCACCTTGGCCAACGCCCCAATGGACTTGGAGGGCAAGAAACCAGCCCCTCCACCCCTATATACAGTGGGGAGGCGCATGGGAGATATACACGAAGTTCTGGCACAGCCCTACCTCTCTTCCTACTCCTCCTCTCCCATGGTGCTTGGCGAAGCCCTGCTGGATTGCCACGCTCCTCCACCACCACCACGCCATTGTGCTGCTGTTGGATGGAGTCTTCCTCAACCTCTCCCTCTCTCCTTGCTAGATCAAGGCGTGGGAGACGTCACCGGGCTGTACGTGTGTTGAACGCGGAGGTGCCGTCCGTTCGGCACTAGGATCATCGGTGATTTGAATCACGACGAGTACGACTCCATCAACCCCGTTCACTTGAACGCTTCCGCTTAGCGATCTACAAGGGTATGTAGATGCACTCTCTTTCTACTCGTTGCTGGTCTCTCCATATATAGATCTTGGTGACACGTAGGAAAATTTTGAATTTCTGCTACGTTCCCCAAGAAAAAATACATGGTAAGCACCTCTATAAAGATGGCATGGCATATAACAAAACTCATGTAGAGCTCAGGAGCATATCATGCACACATTAATCATGACAAATATGACAAATAGCTATTTGATGCAGCAGATCTGACAATTTTATCATATAGCCCTCTTCCAACAGCATTTCTGGCATCAAGATGAGCTCAAATGAAAATGATGCAATGAGATGAAATGATGTACTCTCTGAGGCGAACATTTTGATATGCTACATGCGCAAATCAGAGCTACGGATACGGAGTTACGATGCGATGAACAATGCTAAAAATATGGAAAAAAAACTGGGGACTTACAGAGAGGCAAAAGTCAACCCTAGGGTTTACTGTAGCACCGGATCCAGATCGGGCACAGACTTCGAGGCCGCGGCGGGTCTCGCCGGATCTCCGCCGGAGAAGTGACCGGAGGAGGCCAGGGTGGGTGGAGCCGGTCGGATCCGGGCGGCGCCGGCGAGAGGAGGCGGCGGGGCGACGAGGGGAACTCCGGGCGGCGCGCGGCAGTCGGCGGTACGACGAGTCGGCGGCTGCCGGCGTCGAGGCGGAGCGGGGCAGAGCGGGGCAGAGCGGCGAACAGTGCGGCGGCGGGGCGGAGTCGGCTGGGCGGCGCACGGGCGAGCCGGGGAAGCGAGCGGCGACGGGCGCGGAGCGGGCTGCGGGGGCCGGCGCTGGGCCTGGCGGGCCGGCGCGGTCGGGCGGCGATGTGGGGCTCCCGCGGGACACGTGGCGAGTGGTGGTTGGACGGGGGGAGCGGGGCGGATGTGTCCGGCCTGGTCGGACGCGTCTGGCGGCTGGAGGTGGAAGGAGACTAGGTTTAGGGTTGAAATGACCTGGGATTTGGAGTGGGAGGACCTATTTATACATAGGAGGAGCTAGGAGGCTCCAAATTGAGCACGGTTTACGGCCACGCGATCGTGATCGAACGACCAAGACTATGGAGATCGTTTAGGTGGGTTTCGGGCCACTTTGGAGAGGTGTTGGGCTGCAACACACACGAGGCCTTTTTTGGTTCCTCGGCTAACCACTGGAGTATCAAACGAAGTCCAAATGGCACGAAACTTGACAGGCAGTCTACCGGTAGTAAACCAAGGCCGCATGGAAAGTCTCGGTCCAATCCGGAAATGTTTAACCCCCACACACGAAAAGAGGTAGAAAGGACCACCGGAGGAGGTAGGAGCGCCGGAATGCAAAACGGACAACGGGGAAAATGCTCCGATGCATGAGACGAACACGTATGCAAATGCAATGCACATGATGACATGATATGAGATGCATGACAAAGACAAAAGCAACACGAAGAGAAAAACCCGACAACGAGGAAATATCATAACTTAGTGCCAAAATGGCAAGAGTTGGAATACAAATAAGGTAAATTACATCCGGGGTGTTACAACACACCACCACTACGAAAGGATCTCATCCCGAGATCTAGGACCAGAAAACGCCGGGTACTCAGAACAGAGGTGATCCTTGCGTTCCCAGGTAGCTTCACGGTCGGAATGGTGTGACCACTTGACTTTGAGGAATTTGATTGACTTATTGCGAGTCTTGCATTCAGTCTCTTCAAGAATAGCAACTGGGTGCTCACGATAGGAGAAGTCTTCTTGGAGATCAATGTCTTCGAAGTTGACGGTGCGGTCAGGGGTCTTGAAGCACTTGCGGAGCTGAGATACATGGAACACGTCGTGCACATTTGCAAAGTTGTGACCGGTTGTAACGCCCTCGATGCGGCTATATTTCCTACGTGTCGAAGCAGGACTTAGAGGCATAACCGCATTGAAATCAATGTCGCAAGTAAGGTAGTCTTCACAACAACCCATGTAAATAGATAATAAGGGAAAAGGTACATAGTTGGCTTACACTCGCCATGTCACACAAATACATTAATAACATTACAATCATCCAATACACTCATGGTCCGACTACGGTACCAAAATAAAAGATCAACCCCAACATGCGACACGGTCCCGATCGCCCCAACTGGGCACCACTACTGATCATCAGGGAAAGACACATAGTAACGGCGAGAGTCTTCGTCGAACTCCCACTTGAGCTCAAACGCATCATCTGGAACGGAATCATCGGTCCCTGCATCTAGTTTGGAAGTAATCTGTGAGTCACGGGGACTCAGCAATCTCACACCCTCGCGATCAAGACTATTTAACCTTATAGGTAAGACAAGGTAATATGTGGAGCTGCAGCAAACGACTAGCATATATGGTGGCTAACCTGTTCGCAAAAGAGAGCGAGAAGAGGAGGCAAAGCACGAATGAAGAACTATGATCAAGAAGTGATCCTAGAACAACCTACGTCAAGCATTACTTCAACACCGTGTTCACTTCCCGGACTCCGCCGAGAAGAGACCACCACGATTACACACGTAGTTGATTCATTTAATTAAGTTAAGTTCCATGTTATCTACAACCGGACATTAACAAATTCCCATCTGCCCATAATCGCGGGCACGGCTTTGGAAAGTTCAAAACCCTGCAGGGGAGTCTCAACTTAGCCCATCACAAGCTCTCACGGTCAACGAAGGATATTCCTTCTCCCGAGACATTCCGATCAGACTCGGCATCCCGGTTCTACAAGACATCCTCGACAATGGTAAAACAACTCCAGCAACACCGCCCGAATGTGCCGACAAATCTCGATAGGTGCTGCACATATCTCGTTCTCAGGTCATACTCAGATGAGACAAGCTACGAGTAAAACTAACCCTCAAGTTTCCCCGAGGTGGCCCCGCAGGCAGCTCAGTCGGACCAACACTCAAAGGAGCACTGGCCCAGGGGGGTTTAAATAAGATGACCCTCGGGCTCCGGAAACCCAAGGGAAAAAGAGGCTAGGTGGAAAATGGTAAAACCAAGGTTGGGCATTGCTGGAGGAGTTTTATTCAAGGCGAACTGTCAAGGGGTTCCCATTATCACCCGACCGCGTAAGGAACGTAAAATCCGGGAACATAAAACCGATATGACGGAAACTAGGGCGGCAAGAGTGAAACAAAACACTAGGCAAAAGGCTGAGCCTTCCACCCTTTACCAAGTATATAGGTGCATTAAGATAACAAGATAATATAGTGATATCCCAACAATAAACAATGTTCCAACAAGGAACGATCTCCAATCTTCACCTGCAACTAGCAACGCTGTAAGTGGGGTTGAGCAAAGCGGTAACATAGCCAATCAACGGTTTGTTAGGACATGGTGGGTTAGAGGTTTGACATGGCAATTTGGGAGGCATGATAAGCAAGTGGTAGGTATCGTAGCATAGGCATAGCAAAAGAGCGAGCATCTAGCAAGCAAAAATAGAAGTTATTTCGAGGGTATGATCATCTTGCCTGCAAAGTTGTTAGAGTTGACTTGATCCTCGTAAGCAAACTCAACGGGCTCCTCGTTAGCGAACTCGTCTCCCGGCTCTACCCAAACAATACAAACAAGCAAAAGGAACGCAATCAACCACGTTCAAGGCTCAAACAAACATGATGCAAACATGGTATGCTATGCGGGATGCGGTAGGTGATGCATATGCAAGATTTGACAAGGAATGATTAAACCTTGCCTCAACTTGGAAATCCAAGAGTGCCACTGGAAATGTGAGGTGATTTCGGTTGAAATCGATATAAAGAACACCAGAATCGGATGCACGGTTTGAAAATGGCAAGCAAAACAAATATGGTATCGGTCTGCGATAATTAGCAAGTAGCCATCTAAATGCATCAAGTTAAATATGCTACAACACTCAAACATGACAACAAAATACATGGCAGGGATGCACTCATGATGCTTGACAAAAGATGAACACTGAGCTACGGCCAATTCATCCATTAACAGGTTAAAACAAGCATGGCAAAAGTGCAAATGATAACAGGTTTCAGACTTTGTGAAACTAACATAAGTCTGGAATTTAACATCCGGTAGCACACTTTAGAGCATGAAATCTATATGCTACAGGAACTTAACATGGCAAAGCAAGGCATGAAATGAAGCTATTCAATGCACTTAACAAAAGTCCCTTAGTGACCTTGAGCCAAAAGGGATCAGAAAATACAATTGCAAGCATGTGAACATGGCAAAAACATAATCAGATCTCAGACTTGGTGAAAAACTGGAGCATGCAAATCTGTTAACGAGTAGGCATGTTTACGAGCTCGATGCACTCACTACAGAGCATGGCATGATAAACTAAACATACAACCATCAAGAATACATATTATAGAAGCTAGACATGGCAAGAACAACAACATATCATGCACGGATCACTAGCAACATCCTCGGCAAAATCGCTAACAAGACAACAATCTGCCAGGATTCACGAAATAGCAAAAGTAGAGCTCGATTGACTCAAGCTAGAGTGCTCCATAAATGCAAACAAAGACATGGATGGATAGAGCACCACAATGTTAACAAAACAACCTTACTAATCATCCCCAAAAGAGGCACGAATCATTAGGAAATAACATGAACATATGACATAATGACACAAATCAGGACAAGGACTTATAGATTCCAAGTCCCTGAAATCAACATTAAGGAATGCACTACTTTGCAAGCTTGTGCTAGTCACCACACATATCACAAAAATACATGGTAAGCACCTCTGTAAAGATGGCATGGCATATAACAAAACTCATGTAGAGCTAAAATGACAAATAGCTATTTGATGCAGCAGATCTGACAATTTTATCATATAGCCCTCTTCCAACAACATTTCTGGCATCAAGATGAACTCAAATGAAAATGATGCAATGAGATGAAATGATGTACTCTCTGAGACGAACATTTTGATATGCTACACGCGCAAATCAGAGCTACGGATACGGAGTTACGATGCGATGAAAAATGCTAAAAATATAGAAAAAACTGGGGACTTAGAGAGAGGCAAAAGTCAACCCTAGGGTTTACTGTAGCACCGGATCCAGATCGGGCACGGACTTCGAGGCGGAGGCGGGTCTCGCCGGATCTCCGCCGGAGAAGTGACCGAAGGAGGCCAGGGTGGGCGGAGCCAGCCGGATCCGGGCAGCGCCGGCGAGAGGAGGCGGCGGGGTGACGAGGGGAACTCCGGGCGGCGCGCGGTAGTCGGCGGTACGACGAGTCGGCGGCCGCGGGCGTCGAGGCGGAGCGGGGCAGAGCGGCGAACAGTGCGGCGGCGGGGCGGAGTCGGCTGGGCGGCGCACGGGCGAGCCGGGGAAGCAGGCGGCGGCGGGCACGGAGCGGGCTGCGGGGGCCGGCGCTGGGCCTGGCGGGCCGGCGCGGTCGGGCGGCGATGTGGGGCTCCTGCGGGACACGTGGCGAGCGGTGATTGGACGGGGGGAGCGGGGCGAACGTGTCCGGCCTGGTCGGACGCGTCCAGCGGCTGGAGGTGGAAGGAGACTAGGTTTAGCGTTGAAATGACCCGGGATTTGGAGTGGGAGCACCTATTTATACATAGGAGCAATTAGGAGGCTCCAAATTGAGCACGGTTTGCGGCCACGCGATCGTGATCGAACGACCGAGACTATGGAGAGTGTTTAGGTGGGTTTTGGGCCACTTTGGAGAGGTGTTGGGCTGCAACAGACACGAGGCCTTTTTCGGTTCCTCGGTTAACCACTGGAGTATCAAACGAAGTCCAAATGGCACGAAACTTGACAGGCGGTCTACCGATAGTAAACCAAGGCCGCATGGCAAGTCTCGGTCCAATCCGGAAATGTTTAACTCCCACACACGAAAAGAGGTAGAAAGGACCACCGGAGGAGGTAGGAGCACCGGAATGCAAAACGGACAATGGGGAAAATGCTCGGATGCATGAGATGAACAAGTATGCAAATGCAATGCACATGATGACATGATATGAGATGCATGACAAAGACAAAAGCAACACGAAGACAAAAACCTGACAACGAGGAAATATCATAACTTAGTGCAAAAATGGCAAGAGTTGGAATACAAATAAGGTAAATTACATGCGGGGTGTTACAACACTCCACCACTACGAAAGGATCTCGTCCCGAGATCTAGGACCGGAAAACGCCGGGTACTCAGAACGGAGGTGATCCTTGCGTTCCCAGGTGGCTTCACGGTCGGAATGGTGTGACCACTTGACTTTGAGGAATTTGATTGACTTATTGCGAGTCTTGCGTTCAGTCTCTTCAAGAATAGCAACTGGGTGCTCACGATAGGAGATGTCTTCTTGGAGATCAATGTCTTCGAAGTTGACGGTGCGGTCAGGGGTCTTGAAGCACTTGCGGAGCTGAGAGACATGGAACACGTCGTGCACATTTGCAAAGTTGCGACCGGTTGTAACGCCCTCGATGCGGCTATATTTCCTACGTGTCGAAGTAGGACTTAGAGGCATAACCGCATTGAAATCAATGTCGCAAGTAAGGTAATCTTCACAACAACACATGTAAATAGATAATAAGGGAAAAGGTACATAGTTGGCTTACACTCGCCACGTCACACAAATACATTAATAACGTTACAATCATCCAATACACTCATGGTCCGACTACGGTACCAAAATAAAAGATCAACCCCAACATGCGACACGGTCCCGATCGCCCCAACTGGGCACCACTACTGATCATCAGGGAAAGACACATAGTAACGGCGAGAGTCTTCATCGACCTCCCACTTGAGCTCAAGCGCATCATCTGGAACGGAATCATCGGTCCCTGCATCTGGTTTGGAAGTAATCTGTGAGTCACGGGGACTCAGCAATCTCGCACCCTCGCGATCAAGACTATTTAACCTTATAGGCAAGACAAGGTAATATGTGGAGCTGCAGCAAGTGACTAGCATATATGGTGGCTAACCTGTTCACAAAAGAGAGCGAGAAGAGGAGGCAAAGCACGAACGAAGAACTATGATCAAGAAGTGATCCTAGAACAACCTACGTCAAGCATTACTTCAACACCATGTTCACTTCCCGGACTCCACCGAGAAGAGACCATCACGGTTACACACGCAGTTGATTCATTTTAATTAAGTTAAGTTCCATGTTATCTACAACCGGACATTAACAAATTCCCATCTGCCCATAATCGCGGGCACGACTTTCGAAAGTTCAAAACCCTGCAGGGGAGTCCCAACTTAGCCCATCACAAGCTCTCACGGTCAACGAAGGATATTCCTTCTGCCGAGACATTCCGATCAGACTCGGCATCCCGGTTCTACAAGACATCCTCGACAATGGTAAAACAACTCCAGCAACACCAGCCCGAATGTGCCGACAAATCCCGATAGGTGCTGCACATATCTCATTCTCAGGTCACACTCAGATGAGACTAGCTACGAGTAAAACCAACCCTCAAGTTTCCCCGAGGTGGCCCCGCAGGCAGGTCAGTCGGACCAACACTCAGAGGAGCACTGGCCCAGGGGGGTTTAAATAAGATGACCCTCGGGCTCCGGAAACCCAAGGGAAAAAGGGCCTAGGTGGAAAATGGTAAAACCAAGGTTGGGCATTGCTGGAAGAGTTTTATTCAAGGCAAACTGTCAAGGGGTTCCCATTATCACCCGACCGCGTAAGGAACGTAAAATCCGGGAACATAACACCGATATGACGGAAACTAGGGCCGCAAGAGTGAAACAAAACACTAGGCAAAAGGCCGAGCCTTCCACCCTTTACCAAGTATATAGATGCATTAAGATAACAAGATAATATAGTGATATCCCAACAATAAACAATGTTCCAACAAGGAACGATCTCCAATCTTCACCTGCAACTAGCAACGCTATAAGAGGGGCTGAGCAAAGCGGTAACATAGCCAATCAATGGTTTGCTAGGACATGGTGGGTTAGAGGTTTGACATGGCAATTTGGGAGGCATGATAAGCAAGTGGTAGGTATCGTAGCATAGGCATAGCAAAAGAGCGAGCATCTAGCAAGCAAAGATAGAAGTGATTTCGAGGGTATGATCATCTTGCCTGCAAAGTTGTCAGAGTTGACTTGATCCTCGTAAGCAAACTCAATGGGCTCCTCGTTAGCGAACTCGTCTCCCGGCTCTACCCAAACAAGACAAACAAGCAAAAGGAACACAATCAACCACGTGCAAAGCTCAAACAACATGATGCGAACATGGTATGCTATGCGGGATGCGATATGTGATGCATATGCAAGATTTGACAAGGAATGATTGAACCTGGCCTCAACTTGGAAATCCAAGAGTGCCACTGGAAAGGTGAGGTGATTTCGGTTGAAATCGATATAAAGATCACCGGAATCGGATGCACGGTTTGGAAATGGCAAGCAAAACAAATATGGCACCGGTCTGCGATAATCAGCAAGTAGCCATCTAAATGCATCAAGTAAATATGCTACATCACTCAAACATGACAACAAAATACATGGCAGGGATCCACTCATGATGCTTGACAAAAGATGAACACTGAGCTACGGCCAATTCATCCATTAACAGGTTCAAACAAGCATGGCAAAAGTGCAAATGATAACAGGTTTCAGACTTAGTGAAATTAACACAAGTCTGGAATTTAACATCAGGTAGCACACTTTAGAGCATGAAAACTATATGCTACAGGAACTTAACATGGCAAAGCAAGGCATGAAATGAAGCTATTCAATGCACTTAACAAAAGTCCCTTAGTGACCTTGAGCCAAAAGGGATCAGAAAATACAATTGCAAGCATGTGAACATGGCAAAAACATAATCAGATCTCAGACTTGTGAAAAACTGGAGCATGCAAATCTGTTAACGAGTAGGCATGTTTACGAGCTCGATGCACTCACTACAGAGCATGGCATGACAAACTAAGCATACACCCATCAAGAATACATATTATAGAAGCTAGACATGGCAAGAACAACAACATAGCATGCACGGATCACTAGCAACATCCTCGGCAAAATCGCTAACAAGTCAACAATCTGCCAGGATTCACGAAATAGCAAAAGTAGAGCTCGATTGACTCAAGCTAGGGTGCTCCATAAATGCAAACAAAGACATGGATGGATAGAGCACCACAATGTTAACAAATCATCCTTACTGATCATCCTCAAAAGAGGCACGGATCACTAGGAAACAACATGAACATATGGCATAATGACAAAATCAGGACAAGGACTTAGAGAATTCCAAGTCCCTGAAATCAGCATTAACGAATGCACTACTCTGCAAGCTTGTGCTAGTCACCACACATATCACAAAAATACATGGTAAGCACCTCTGTAAAGATGGCATGGCATATAACAAAACTCATGTAGAGCTCAGGAGCATATCATGCACACATTAATCATGGCAAAAATGACAAATAGCTATTTGATGAAACAGATCTGACAATTATATCATATAGCCTCTTCCAACAGCATTTCTGGCATCAAGATGAGCTCAAATGAAAATGATGAAATGAGATGAAATGATGTACTCTCTGAGGCGAACATTTTGATATGCTACACGCGCAAATCAGAGCTACGGATACGGAGTTACGATGCGATGAACAATGCTAAAAATATGGAAAAAACTGGGGACTTAGAGAGAGGCAAAAGTCAACCCTAGGGTTTACTGTAGCACCGGATCCAGATTGGGCACGGACTTCGAGGCGGAGGTGGGTCTCGCCGGATCTCCACCGGAGAAGTGACCGGAGGAGGCCAGGGTGGGCGGAGACAGCCGGATACGGGCGGCGCCGGCGAGAGGAGGCGGCGGGGCGACGAGGGGAACTCCGGGCGGCGCGCGGCAGTCGGCGGCCGCCGGCGTCGAGGCGGAGCGGGGAAGAGCGGCGAACAGTGCGGCGGCGGGGTGGAGTCGGCTGGGCGGCGCACAGGCGAGCCGGGGAAGCGGGCGGCGGCAGGCGCGGAGCGGGCTACGGGGGCCAGCGCTGGGCCTGGCGGGCCGGCGCGGTCGGGCGGTGATGTGGGGCTCCCGCGGGACATGTGGCGAGTGGTGGTTGGACGGGGGGAGCGGGGCGGACGTGTCTGGCTTGGTCGGACGCGTCCAGCGGCTGGAGGTGGAAGGAGACTAGGTTTAGGGTTGAAATGACCAGGGATTTGGAGTGGGAGGACCTATTTATACATAGGAGGAGCTAGGAGGCTCCAAATTGAGCACGGTTTGCGGCCACGCGA
Source organism: Triticum aestivum (assembly GCF_018294505.1). Lineage (NCBI taxonomy): Eukaryota > Viridiplantae > Streptophyta > Magnoliopsida > Poales > Poaceae > Triticum > Triticum aestivum. The sequence goes on from NC_057800.1 coordinate 617,072,763, forward strand.
TCGTGATCGAACGACCGAGACTATGGAGAGCGTTTAGGTGGGTTTTGGGCCACTTTGGAGAGGTGTTGGGCTGCAACACACACGAGGCCTTTTTCGGTTCCTCGGTTAACCACTGGAGTATCAAACGAAGTCCAAATGGCACGAAACTTGACAGGCGGTCTACCGGTAGTAAACCAAGGCCGCATGGCAAGTCTCGGTCCAATCCGGAAATGTTTAACCCCCACACACGAAAAGAGGTAGAAAGGACCACCGGAGGAGGTAGGAGCGCTGGAATGGAAAACGGACAACGGGGAAAATGCTCGGATGCATGAGACAAACACGTATGCAAATGCAATGCACATGATGACATGATATGAGATGCATGACAAAGACAAAAGCAACACGAAGAGAAAAACCTAACAACGAGGAAATATCATAACTTATGGCCAAAATGGCAAGAGTTGGAATACAAATAAGGTAAATTACATCCGGGGTGTTACAACACTCCACCACGACGAAAGGATCTCGTCCCGAGATCTAGGACAGGAAAACGCCGGGTACTCAGAATGGAGGTGATCCTTGCGTTCCCAGGTGGCTTCACGGTCGGAATGGTGTGACCACTTGACTTTGAGGAATTTGATTGACTTATTGCGAGTCTTGCGTTCAGTCTCTTCAAGAATAGCAACTGGGTGCTCACGATAGGAGAAGTCTTCTTGGAGATCAATGTCTTCGAAGTTGACGGTGCGGTCAGGGGTCTTGAAGCACTTGCGGAGCTGAGAGACATGGAACACGTCGTGCACATTTGCAAAGTTGCGATCGGTTGTAACGCACTCGATGCGGCTATATTTCCTACGTGTCGAAGCACGACTTAGAGGCATAACCGCATTGAAATCAATGTCGCAAGTAAGGTAATCTTCACAACAACCCATGTAAATAGATAATAAGGGAAAAGGTACATAGTTGGCTTATGCTCGCCACGTCACACAAATACATTAATAACATTACAATCATCCAATACACTCATGGTCCGACTATGGTACCAAAATAAAAGATCAACACCAACATGCGACACGGTCCCGATCGCCCCAACTGGGCACCACTACTGATCATCAGGGAAAGACACATAGTAACGACGAGAGTCTTCGTCGAACTCCCACTTGAGCTCAAGCGCATCATCTGGAACGGAATCATCGGTGCCTGCATCTGGTTTGGAAGTAATCTGTGAGTCACGGGGACTCAGCAATCTCGCACCCTCGCGATCAAGACTATTTAACCTTATAGGTAAGACAAGGTAATATGTGAAGCTGCAGCAAGCGACTAGCATATATGGTGGCTAACCTGTTCGCAAAAGAGAGCGAGAAGAGGAGGCAAAGCACAAACGAAGAACTATAATCAAGAAGTGATCCTAGAACAACCTACGTCAAGCATTACTTCAACACCATGTTCACTTCCCGGACTCCGCCGAGAAGAGACCATCACGGTTACACACGCAGTTGATTCATTTTAATTAAGTTAAGTTCATGTTATCTACAACCGGACATTAACAAATTCCCATCTGCCCATAACCGCGGGCATGGCTTTCGAAAGTTCAAATCCCTGCAGGGGAGTCCCAACTTAGCCCATCACAAGCTCTCACGGTCAACGAAGGATATTCCTTCTCCCGAGACATTCCGATCATACTCGGCATCCCGGTTCTACAAGACATCCTCGACAATGGTAAAACAAGTCCAGCAACACCGCCCGAATGTGCCGACAAATCCCGATAGGAGCTGCACATATCTCGTTCTCAGGCACACTCAGATGAGACTAGCTACGAGTAAAACCAACCCTCAAGTTTCCCCGAGGTGGCCCCGCAGGCAGCTCAGTCGGACCAACACTCAGAGGAGCACTGGCCCAGGGGGGGGGTTTAAATATGATGACCCTTGGGCTCCGGAAACCCAAGGGAAAAAGAGGCTAGGTGCCAAATGGTAAAACCAAGGTTGGGCATTGCTGGAGGAGTTTTATTCAGGGCGAACTGTCAAGGGGTTCCCATTATCACCCAACCGCGTAAGGAACGCAAAATCCGGGAACATAAACCGATATGACGGAAACTAGGGCGGCAAGAGTGGAAACAAAACACTAGGCAAAAGGCCGAGCCTTCCACCCTTTACCAAGTATATAGGTGCATTAAGATAACAAGATAATATAGTGATATCCCAACAATAAACAATGTTCCAACAAGGAACGATCTCCAATCTTCACCTACAACTAGCAACACTGTAAGAGGGGCTGAGCAAATCGGTAACATAGCCAATCAACGGTTTGCTAGGACATGGTGGGTTAGAGGTTTGACATGGCAATTTGGGAGGCATGATAAGCAAGTGGTAGGTATCGTAGCATAGGCATAGCAAAAGAGCGAGCATCTAGCAAGCAAAGATAGAAGTGATTTCGAGGGTATGATCATCTTGCCTGCAAAGTTGTCAGAGTTGACTTGATCCTCGTAAGCAAACTCAACGGGCTCCTCGTTAGCGAACTCGTCTCCCGGCTCTACCCAAACAAGACAAACAAGCAAAAGGAACACAATCAACCACGTGCAATGCTCAAACAACATGATGCAAACATGGTATGCTATGCGGGATGCGGTAGGTGATGCATATGCAAGATTTGACAAGGAATGATTGAACCTGGCCTCAACTTGGAAATCCAAGAGTGCCACTGGAAAGGTGAGGTGATTTCGGTTGAAATCGATATAAAGATCACCGGAATCGGATGCACGGTTTGGAAATGGCAAGCAAAACAAATATGGCACCGGTCTGCGATAATCAGCAAGTAGCCATCTAAATGCATCAAGTAATATGCTACAACACTCAAACATGACAACAAAATACATGGCAGGGATCCACTCATGATGCTCTACAAAAGATGAACACAGAGCTACGGCCAATTCATCCATTAACAGGTTAAAACAAGCATGGCAAAAGTGCAAATGATAACAGGTTTCAGACTTAGTGAAATTAACACAAGTCTGGAATTTAACATCAGGTAGCACACTTTAGAGCATGAAACTATATGCTACAGGAACTTAACATGGCAAAGCAAGGCATGAAATGAAGCTACTCAAAGCACTTAACAAAAGTCCCTTAGTGACCTTGAGCCAAAAGGGATCAGAAAATACAATTGCAAGCATGTGAACATGGCAAAAACATAATCAGATCTCAGACTTGGTGAAAAACTGGAGCATGCAAATCTGTTAACGAGTAGGCATGTTTACGAGCTCGATGCACTCACTACAGAGCATGGCATGACAAACTAAACATACAGCCATCAAGAATACATATTATAGAAGCTAGACATGGCAAGAACAACAACATATCATGCACAGATCACTAGCAACATCCTCGGCAAAATCGCTAACAAGACAACAATCTGCCAGGATTCACGAAATAGCAAAAGTAGAGCTCGATTGACTCAAGCTAGTGTGCTCCATAAATGCATACAAAGACATGGATGGATAGAGCACCACAATGTTAACAAAACAACCTTACTGATCATCCCCAAAAGAGGCACGAATCATTAGAAAACAACATGAACATATGACATAATGACACAAATCAGGACAAGGACTTAGAGATTCCAAGTCCCTGAAATCAGTATTAATGAATGCACTACTTTGCAAGCTTGTGCTAGTCACCACACATATCACAAAAATACATGGTAAGCACCTCTGTAAAGATGGCATGTCATATAACAAAACTCATGTAGAGCTCAGGAGCATATCATGCACACATTAATCATGGCAAAAATGACAAATAGCTATTTGATGCAGCAGATCTGACAATTTTTATCATATAGCCCTCTTCCAACAGCATTTCTGGCATCAAGATGAGCTGAAATGAAAATGATGCAATGAGATGAAATGATGTACTCTCTGAGACGAACATTTTGATATGCTACACGCGCAAATCAGAGCTACGGATACAGAGTTATGATGCGATGAACAATGCTAAAAATATGGAAAAAACTAGGGACTTAGAGAGAGGCAAAAGTCAACCCTAGGGTTTACTGTAGCACCGGATCCAGATCGGGCACGGACTTCGAGGCGGAGGCGGGTCTCGCTGGATCTCCGCCAGAGAAGTGACCGGAGGAGGCCAGGGTGGGCGAAGCTGGCCGGATCCGGGCGGCGCCAGCGAGAGGAGGCGGCGGGGCGACGAGGGGAACTCCGGGCGGCGCGCGGTAGTCGGCGGTACGATGAGTCGGCGGCCGCCGATGTCGAGGCGGAGCGGGGCAGAGCGGCGAACAGTGCGGCGGCGGGGCGGAGTCGGCTGGGCGGCGCATGGGTGAGCTGGGGCAGAGGGGAAATCCAGCGGGCGGCGGCGGGCGCGGAGCGGGCTGCGGGGGCCGGCGCTGGGCCTGGCGGGCTGGCGCGGTCGGGCGGCGACGTGGGGCTCCCGCGGGACACGTGGCGAGCGGTGGTTGGACGGGGGGAGCGGGGCGGACGTGTCCGGCCTGGTCGGACGCGTCCGGCGGCTGGAGGTGGAAGGAGACTAGGTTTAGGGTTGAAATGACCCGGGATTTGGAGTGGGAGGACCTATTTATACATAGGAGGAACTAGGAGGCTCCAAATTGAGCACGGTTTGCGGCCACGCGATCGTGATCGAACGACCGAGACTATGGAGAGGGTTTAGGTGGGTTTTGGGCCACTTTGGAGAGGTGTTGGGCTGCAACACACACGAGGCCTTTTTCGGTTCCTCGGTTAACCACTGGAGTATCAAACGAAGTCCAAATGGCACGAAACTTGACAGGCGGTCTACCGGTAGTAAACCAAGGCCGCATGGCAAGTCTCGGTTCAATCCGGAAATGTTTAACCCCCACACACGAAAAGAGGTAGAAAGGACCATCGGAGGAGGTAGGAGCACCGGAATGCAAAATGGACAACGGGGAAAATGCTCGGATGCATGAGACGAACACGTATGCAAATGCAATGCACATGATGACATGATATGAGATGCATGACAAAGACAAAACAACACGAAAGAAAAACCCGACAACGAGGAAATAAATAACTTAGTGCCGGAAATGGCAAGAGTTGGAATACAAATAAGGTAAATTACATCCGGGGTGTTACAACACTCCACCACTACGAAAGGATCTCATCCCGAGATCTAGGACCAGAAAACGCCGGGTACTCAAAACAGAGGTGATCCTTGCGTTCCCAGGTGGCTTCACGGTCGGAATGGTGTGACCACTTGACTTTGAGGAATTTGATTGACTTATTGCGAGTCTTGCGTTCAGTCTCTTCAAGAATAGCAACTGGGTGCTCACGATAGGAGAGGTCTTCTTGGAGATCAATGTCTTCGAAGTTGACGGTGCGGTCAGGGGTCTTGAAGCACTTGCGGAGCTGAGAGACATGGAACACGTCGTGCACATTTGCAAAGTTGGGAGGAAGCTCGAGTTGATAGGCGAGATCGCCTCTCTTGCTGACAATCTTGAAAGGACCCACGTATCTAGGGGCAAGCTTCCCTTTGATACTAAAGCGACGAGTACCTTTCATTGGAGAGACGCGGAGGTAAACATGGTCTCCGATCTCGAAAGCCAAATCACGATGCTTACTATCATAGTAGCTCTTCTGGCGCGATTGCGCTTCTTCGAGGTTATCACGAATGACTTTGCACATTTCCTCTTCCTCTGTGCTCAAGTCATTTCCAAGAAGTCGGCGTTCACCGGTCTCTGACCAGTTAAGAGGAGTACGACACTTCCTGCCATAGAGAATTTCAAATGGGGCCTTGCCCGAACTTGCTTGAAAACTGTTGTTGTAGGAGAATTCGGCATATGGAAGACAATCTTCCCACTTCATACCGAAGGAGATAACGCAAGCCCTGAGCATATCTTCGAGAATCTGATTGACACGCTCGACTTGACCGCTAGTTTGAGGATGAAAAGCTATGCTGAAGCGGATGTTGGTGCCCATGGCCTTCTGAAAAGAATCCCAAAACTTGGAGGTAAAGATGCTACCACGGTCTGAAGAGATCAACTGTGGAATGCCGTCCAAAGAGACAATCCGAGAGGTATAAAGCTCTGCCAACTGAGCTGCAGTGATAGACTCTTTGATAGGTAGAAAGTGAGCCACTTTAGTGAGTTTGTCGATGACAACGAATATAGCATCATTGCCACGCTTGGACTTTGGAAACCCAGTCACGAAGTCCATCTCAATGTGGTCAAACTTCCATTCTGGAATGGCAAGAGGTTGGAGGAGACCAGCTGGTCGTTGGTGTTCTGCCTTCACTCTTCTGCAGACATCACATTCATTCACGAACTGAGCAATCTCGCGCTTCATTCGAGTCCACCAATAAGCCTGCTTGAGGTCCTGGTACATCTTCGTACTCCCAGGGTGGATGGAGAGGAGTGAATTGTGAGCCTCATTCATAATGACTTTACGAAGGTCACCTTTAGGCACAACAATGCGATCCTCGAAGAAGAGAGTATCCTTGTCATCAAGGCGATAGCACTTGTACTTGGGTTGACTCTTGGCAATCCCAATCTTCACCTTCTTCACCATAGCATCAAGAAGTTGAGCCTCGCGAATCTGATCTTCCAAAGTAGGAGAGACTTGAAGGTTGGCGAGGAAACCTTGAGGAACAACTTGCAGATTGAGTTTGCGGAAAGCTTCACAAAGCTCGGGTTGGTAAGGCTTGATAATCAGACTGTTGCAGTAAGCCTTCCTGCTCAAAGCGTCAGCAATCACATTGGCCTTGCCTGGAGTATATTCGATACTCGGATTATACTCTTGAATCATTTCGACCCAACGAGTCTGCCTGAGGTTGAGATTAGGCTGAGTGAAGATGTACTTGAGACTCTTGTGGTCAGTGAAGATGTCCACTTTTCTTCCCAATAAGAGATGTCTCCAAGTCAAAAGAGCATGCACAACTGCCGCCAACTCGAGGTCATGAGTGGGGTAGTTCTTCTCGTTGGGCTTCAACTGGCGAGAGGTATAAGCCACAACTTTCTTCTCTTGCATCAACACTGCACCAAGACCTTGAAGAGAGGCATCGCAGAAGACCTCGAACGGTTTGGATTCATCAGGAGGAGTCAGAACTGGAGCAGTGACAATTTCTCTTTCAGGGTGTTGAAAGCGATGTCACATTCCGGAGACCAAACGTACTTGACGTGCTTCTGGAGAAGGTTTGAAAGAGGCTTCGCGATCTTTGAAAAGTTCTCAACGAACCTTCGACAGTAGCTTGCGAGACCAAGGAAGCTGCGGAGTTGCTTCACGTTCTGAGGTGGTTCCCAATTCACAATTGCAGACACCTTCTCAGGATTCACCGCTATGCCCTTGGCAGAGATGATATGCCCAAGATAGAGAACCTCATCGAGCCAAAACTCGCACTTTGAGAACTTGGCGTAGAACTGATGTTCCCTGAGCTTATCGAGCACCAAACGCAAGTGCTTGGCATGATCTTCCTTGTTCTTCGAAAAGACCAGAATGTCATCGAGGTAGACCAAGACGAAGTCATTTGTGTAGGCGTTGAAGATGAAGTTCATCATGCGAGAGAAAGTCGGAGGAGCATTGACGAGGCCAAAAGACATGACAGTGTATTCATATGAACCATAGCTTGTTCTGAAAGCCGTCTTGGGAATATCTTGCTCACGGATTCGAATCTGGTGATAGCCCATACGGAGATCAAGCTTGGAGAATACTTGAGCACCTTTGAGTTGTTCGAATAGCTCATTGATGTTGGGAAGTGGGTACTTGTTCTTTATAGTCTTCTTGTTCAATGGACGGTAGTCAACACAAAGTCGGTCCGTTCCATCCTTCTTCTTCACAAAAAGAACTCCACAACCCCACGGAGAAGAACTAGGTCGGATGAGCCCCATTCGCTCTTGAATATCGAGTTGCTTCTTCAGCTCCTTCAACTCTTCAGGTCCAAGCTTGTAAGGACGTTTGCAAACAGGTTCCGTGCCAGGCTCAAGATCAATGACGAATTCAACTGGCCGGTGCGGAGGCATTCCTGGAAGCTCTTCTGGAAAGACGTCTTGATATTCGCAAACGACTGGAATTTGAGAGATGGCATCCAGTTCACCCTTCTCATTGAGAGAAAACAGACGGATTGTATTATCCCGAGCGGCAAAGACAATTACATCCTCAGACGAATGAGTCAATTGAATCTGCCTGGCAGCACAATCAAGCTGAGCCTTGTGCTTAGAAAGCCAGTCCATTCCAAGAATAAGATCAATATCCGAGTTACCAAGGACCATTGGAGAAGCCAGAAACTTGAAGTCACCCATCATGATAGAAATATCCGGAACCATCATGCTAGAACTCAGACGCTTAGCCAGAGAGACAACTTGCAATGCTCTAGGTAATGCCTTAGTACCAAAATTGTTCTCGATGCAAATGGGAATGACATGAAGGAATGCAATGCACCAGAGTCAAAAAGTACTTTAGCTGGAATATCGTTAACAGGAAGGTTACCCATGATGACATCTGACGAGTCCTCTACCTGAGCTGCATACATCAAGTTGACCTTGGTGTGCTTGGGGTTATGCTTGACCATAGCTGTACTTGCCGATCTCACAGGAGGAGGAGGAGGGAGACGCCTCTGATTGAAGCATTTGTTGGCATAGTGACCCTTTTGTTGGCACTTGTTGCACGTGACCTCTGAAAGCGGACGGTGATACGGAGCACTCGATCTTGGAGCTTGAGACGAAGTCTTGTCCTGAAAGCCAGGGTTGGGTGGGTGGGAAGATCCACTGCCACCGTTGCTCTTCTGCTGATAAGGCTGACAGAACGGAGGAGGAGGAAGCCAATACTTCTGCTGCTTAGCCACTTGAGTCGAGGAAGAAGGAGTAGCATCTCTGACTCGCTTCTTGGAAGCATCGCACTTCAGTTGAGCAGTCTCTTGCTTCATTGCCATGTTGTAAAACTCATCGTACCTCTTGGGCTAAAAGAGAACGAGAGCTAGCTGGATTTCTTCTTTGAGACCACCCCTGAACTGGTATATCATGCTCTTCTCGTCAGGGACGTCTTGCTTAGCAAAACGGGCGAGCTTCTGAAACATCTTGTTGTACTCGTAGACAGACATAGAGCCTTGCTTCAGGTTGCGGAATTCCTCATGCTTGCTTTCAACCACGCTCTGAGGAATATGATGAGCTTTGAAGTCTTGACGGAATTCATCCCAGGTAATCACACGGCCTCCTCTGGAATCTTTGTACTGCTGAATCCATTCTGTAGCTTGGTCTTTGAGTTGGATGGAAGCGAACTTGACAAAGTCTTCAGGCCTGACGTTACTGCACTTGAAATGCTTGCATATGTCCACGAGCCAATCATCAGCGTCTGTTGCCTCAACACAATTGCTGAAGGTCTTTGGATGGTTAGCAAGGAACTGGTTGAGTGTAGCAAAGTGATTCTGATTGTTGCCCTGGTTTCCTTGATTGCGCTCTTGAAGAAGTTGCATGATCAGCTGCGTGTTTGCATTGGTAGCGGCCATCACAGCTTGCCATGCCTCCGGAGGTGGAGGTGGTGGTGGAGGATTAGGATTCAGAGTCGTGCGCGTTGGAGGAGCCGTCCTGAAGAGGTTGACATCCATTAGCACATTGACAGACAAATATTAAAGCTGAATCAAACGGGTTGAAATTGCAACATATAGTCTTCACATCCGAACAAAATGAACGAATGCATTCCAATTGAAATGGTCACATATCCATAAATTGAGAAGCCACTTAGAATTGATGTAGAAGAATAAAACAACAAGGTATGGAACAAGAACGAATACTCGGTAAGGATCACCCAATCACAAACCAAATATCCGCGGAAGAAGAACTGGAGCTACAAGAATTCCCACCTATGAAACTCCTAAACCTTTCCGGTTATGCAATCAGGTGTTGGGGATACAGGGGAAGCATAATATCTCACCCAAATCTAGCAAATCCTACATCTAGCTGTATCCATCCTTCAACACATAACCGAGAAAAACTTCGGAAGTCGTCTACCTCAACCTTCGAAAAGCATCCGTTATACAAGTTATGGCAATACTCCCGAACTCCCGCCCCAGTACTGGGTGGCATCGAGGTTATCTCACCAACAACTGCATAAAAAGAGATTTTCGATGTCGGCGAAACTAAACTCAGGTATTCCAGAACTGCAACGATAAAATTGTGGCGACAACACCTCGGAGCTCAACTCCCCGGGACACTGCCACAACCCCTAAATGACAGGAGGCACCAAGAACAATGTTCTCGTCACAATTCGATCGGAACGATTCCAAGATACCCACGTGATCCTAAATTTTTTTAGTGAAATTTGAGAAGAGAAGAGTCAAAACTCTACGTCAGGATGCCTTACCAGAGCGATGAAGGGACTGGGGAGTAAAAAGAATTCCTAAACTCTCCGATATATAATTCCTAAATGACTCAAAACATTTTTCTAGACTCAACAACGCCAGCTATTCGATCAAGCAGGGGGCTCCTAAGGTCAGGGAAGGCTCTGATTACCAACTTGTAACACCCTCGATGCGGCTATATCTCCTATGTGTCGAAGCACAACTTAGAGGCATAACCGCATTGAAAGCAATGTCGCAAGTAAAGTAATCTTCACAACAACCCATGTAAATAGATAATAGGGGAAAATGTACATAGTTGGCTTACACTCGCCACATCACACAAATACATGAATAACATTACAATCATCCAATACACTCATGGTCCGACTATGGTACCAAAATAAAAGATCAACCCCAACATGCGACACGGTCCCGATCGCCCCAACTGGGCACAACTACTGATCATCAGGGAAAGACACATAGTAACGGCGAGAGTCTTCGTCGAACTCCCACTTGAGCTCAAGCGCATAATCTGGAACGAAATCATCGGTCCCTACATCTGGTTTGGAAGTAATCTGTGAGTCACGGGGACTCAGCAATCTTGCACCCTCGCGATCAAGACTATTTAAGCTTATAGGTAAGACAAGGTAATATGTGGAGCTACAGTAAGCGACTAGCATATATGGTGGCTAACCTGTTCGCAAAAGAGAGCGAGAAGAGGAGGCAAAGCACGAACGGAGAACTATGATCAAAAGGTGATCCTAGAACAACCTATGTCAAGCATTACTCCAACATCGTGTTCATTTCCCGGACTCTGCCGAGAAGAGACCATCACGGTTACACACGCAGTTGATTCATTTTAATTAAGTTAAGTTCCATGTTATCTACAACCGGACATTAACAAATTCCCATCTGCCCATAACCGCGGGCACAGCTTTCGAAAGTTCAAAACCCTGCAGGGGAGTCCCAACTTAGCCCATCACAAGCTCTCATGGTCAACGAAGGATATTCCTTCTCCCGAGACATTCCGATTAGACTCGGCATCCCGGTTCTAGAAGACATCCTCGACAATGGTAAAACAAGTCTAGCAACACCGCCCGAATGTGCCGACAAATCCCGATAGGAGCTACACATATCTCGTTCTCAGGGCACACTCAGATGAGACTAGCTACGAGTTAAACCAGCCCTCAAGTTTCCCCGAGGTGGTCCCGTAGGCAGCTCAGTCGGACCAACACTCAGAGGAGCACTGGCCCAGGGGGGTTTAAATAAGATGACCCTCGGGCTCCGGAAACATAAGGGAAAAAGAGGCTAGGTGGCAAATGGTAAAACCAAGGTTGGGCATTGCTGGAGGAGTTTTATTCAAGGCAAACTGTCAAAGGGTTCCCATTATCACCCGACTGCGTAAGGAACGCAAAATCCGGGAACATAACACCGATATGACGGAAACTAGGGCGGCAAGAGTGGAAAAAAACACTAGGCAAAAGGCCGAGCCTTCCACCCTTTACCAAGTATATAGGTGCATTAAGATAACAAGATAATATAGTGATATCCCAACAATAAACAATGTTCCAACAAGGAACTATCTCCAATCTTCACCTGCAACTAGCAACGCTATAAGAGGGGCTGAGCAAAGCGGTAACATAGCCAATCAACGATTTGCTAGGACATGGTGGGTTAGAGGTTTGACATGGCAATTTGGGAGGCATGATAAGCAAGTGGTAGGTATCGTAGCATAGGCATAGCAAAAGAGCGAGCATCTAGCAAGCAAAGATAGAAGTGATTTCGAGGGTATGATCATCTTGCCTGCAAAGTTGTCAGAGTTGACTTGATCCTCGTAAGCAAACTCAACGGGCTCCTCGTTAGCGAACTCGTCTCCCGGCTCTACCCAAACAAGACAAACAAGCAAAAGGAACGCAATCAACCACGTGCAAGGCTCAAACAAACATGATGCAAACATGGTATGCTATGCGGGATGCGGTAGGTGATGCATATGCAAGATTTGACAAGGAATGATTGAAACTGGCCTCAACTTGGAAATCCAAGAGTGCCACTGGAAAGGTGAGGTGATTTCGGTTGAAATCGATATAAAGAACACCGGAATCGGATGCACGGTTTGAAAATGGCAAGCAAAACAAATATGGTACCGGTCTGCGATAATCAGCAAGTAGCCATCTAAATGCATCAAGTTAAATATACTACAACACTCAAACATGACAACAAAATACATGGCAGGGATCCACTCATTATTATTGACAAAAGATGAACACTGAGCTACGGCCAATTCATCCATTAACAGGTTAAAACAAGCATGGCAAAAGTGCAAATGATAACAGGTTTCAGACTTTGTGAAATTAACACAAGTCTGGAATTTAACACCAGGTAGCACACTTTAGAGCATGAAAATTATATGCTACAGGAACTTAACATGGCAAAGAAAGGCATGACATGAAGCTACTCAATGCACTTAACAAAAGTCCCTTAGTGACCTTGAGCCAAAAGGGATCAGAAAATACAATTGCAAGCATGTGAACATGGCAAAAACATAATCAGATCTCAGACTTGGTGAAAAACTGGAGCATGCAAATCTGTTAACGAGTAGGCATGTTTACGAGCTCAATGCACTCACTACAGAGCATGGCATGACAAACTAAACATACACCCATCAAGAATACATATCATAGGAGCTAGAAATGGCAAGAACAACAATATAGCATGCACGGATCACTAGCAACATCCTCGGTAAAATCGCTAACAAGACAACAATCTGCCAGGATTCACGAAATAGCAAAAGTAGAGCTCGATTGACTCAATCTAGGGTGCTCCATAAATGCAAACAAAGACATGGATGGATAGAGCACCACAATGTTAACAAAACATCCTTACTGATCATCCCCAAAAGAGGCACGGATGATTAAGAAACAACATGAACATATGTCATAATGACACAAATCAGGACAAGGACTTGAGAAATTCTAAGTCCCTGAAATCAGCATTAACGAATGCACTACTTTGCAAGCTTGTGCTAGTCACCACACATATCACAAAAATACATGGTAAGCACCTCTATAAAGATGGCATGGCATATAACAAAACTCATGTAGAGCTTAGGAGCATATCATGCACACATTAATCATGGCAAAAATGACAAATAGCTATTTGATGCAGCAGATCTGACAATTTTATCATATAGCCCTCTTCCAATAGCATTTCTGGCATCAAGATGAGCTCAAATGAAAATGATGCAATGAGATGAAATGATGTACTCTCTGAGACGAACATTTTGATATGCTACATGCGCAAATCAGAGCTACGGATACGGAGTTACGATGCGATGAACAATGCTAAAAATATGGAAAAAAACTGGGGACTTACAGAGGCAAAAGTCAACCCTAGGGTTTACTGTAGCACCGGTTCCAGATCGGGCACAGACTTCGAGGCGGCGGCGGGTCTCGCCGGATCTCCGCCGGAGAAGTGACCGGAGGAGGCCGGGGTGGGCAGAGCCGGCCGGATCCGGGCGGCGCCGGCGAGAGGAGGCGGCGGGGCGACGAGGGGAACTCCGGGCGACGCGCGGCAGTCGGCGGTACGGCGAGTCGGCGGCCACCAACATTGAGGCGGAGTGGGGCGGCGCGACGAACAGTGCGGCGGCGGGGCGGAGTTGGCTGGGCGGCGCGCGGGCGAGCCGAGGAAGCGGGCTGCGGCGGACGCGGAGCGGGCTTCGGGGGCCGGCACTGGACCTGGCGGGCCGGTGCGGTCGGGCGGCGATGTGGGGCTCCCGCAGGACATGTGGCGAGAGGTGGTTGGACCGGGGGGGGGGGCGGACGTGTCCAGCCTGGTCGGACGCGTCCGGCGGCTGGAGGTGGAAGGAGACTAGGTTTAGGGTTGAAATGACCCGGGATTTGGAGTGGGAGGACCTATTTATACATAGGAGGAGTTAGGAGGCTCCAAATTAAGCACGGTTTGCGGCCACGCGATCGTGATCGAACGACCGAGACTATGGAGAGGGTTTAGGTGGGTTTTGGGCCACTTTGGAGAGGTGTTGGGCTGCAACACACACGAGGCCTTTTCGGTTCCTCAGTTAATCACTGGAGTATCAAACGAAGTCCAAATGGCACGAAACTTGACAGGCGGTCTACCGGTAGTAAACCAAGGCCGCATGGAAAGTCTCGGTACAATCCATAAATGTTTAACCCCCACACACGAAAAGAGGTAGAAAGGACCACCGGAGGAGGTAGGAGCGCTGGAATGCAAAACGGACAACGGGGAAAATGCTCGGATGCATGAGACGAACACGTATGCAAATGCAATGCACATGATGACATGATATGAGATGCATGACAAAGACAAAAGCAACACGAAGAGAAAAACCTGACAACGAGGAAATATCATAACTTAGTGCCAATGGCAAGAGTTGGAATACAAATAAGGTAAATTACATCCGGGGTCTTACACCAGTACCGGGGGCGCGTGATACAGGAAAGGGAAAGAGGTCCAATCATCACTAATCTATTGTTTGCAGATGATTCGTTAATCCTGATGAAGGCTAGTACTGAGAATGCTGCGTGTCTGAAAGAAATCTTTGCATCATATTGTGTCTCTTCGGGACAGAAGGTTGGTGTGGACAAGTCAAATGTGGTTTTTAGTTCTATTACTAGAGTTGAGATGAAGGAACAAATTTGCAACAGTTTGAATAGAATGACCGAGGCACTATTGGATACTTATCTAGGCTTACCATCCACTGCGGGTTTACATAGGACATATTGTTTTCAGTTTTTTGTTGATCGGGTTATGAAAAGAATTATGGGATGGAAGGAAATGCAACTTTCAAGAGCAGAAAAGGAAGTGCTATTCAAATCAATTGTACATGCTATACCATCTTATGCAATGTCGGTTTTCAACACAAAAAAGGGTAACAAAGAGTCTGGAAAAACTTTTCCTTCAAAACTCCCGGAGCGCCCCCAATGGCGATTAGGGTTTTACGGGTGGAACTTGATGGCGCGTGCCGATCTACGGTGCGGCGCACAGGATCGTGATCCCGAGGATGGATTCATCAGCGGGGCATGGCCATGGGAAGGAGCCCCCGTCGCCGGATGCGGCAAGGGTGAACCTAGCGGAGGCCCTAGGTAAATTGGACATAACCGAGGAGGAGGCGACGCTGCTGGTTCTTGATGATAGAGAAGAAGGTCAGCCGGAGAAGTGGATGATAGCGGGGAAGGTTCTGTACCGACGTGTTCTTCACATACAAACAATCATTAGCGCACTTCGTCCGTCTTGGGGAAACCCTAAAGGTCTGATCTTCAGATCGGTAGAGGGAAACACGTTTGTTGCTGAGTTAGCGAGCAGGAGAGATTGTGATCATGTTTGGGAAGGTTCGCCATGGCATGTGAGTAAAAATGCTGTCGTCTTGTCGGAGTTTGATGAATGTATGCGGCCTCCTGAACTAAGCTTTAGCAAGATTCATATGTGGGCAAGGGTTGTCAACTTGCCCTTCAATCAAGGTGAGATGTGGTGTGTTGCGCTTGCACAACAGATTGATAAGCAAGCATCTGATGTGCAGTTCGATCATGTTAATGGCTATCTCAGAGCCATAGTGTCAGCTGATGTGGACAAACCATTAAGGCGTTGGATCTTAATTGAATCAGCGAGGTGGAAACAGACGGACCTGTATGACATCCAATATGAGAACATTTCGCACTTCTCTTTCTCATGCAGACGGCTGGGCCACTCTGACCTACATTGTCTGACCCCGGGGACCCGAGATGCCAATGGGGACCTCCCCTTTGGAAGAGGGCTACGGGCGCCGGAAGATCGCAAAACGCCGAGTACTAGCAAGAACACGTCTAGAGATCAATCAAATAGCCAAAAAAACAAAGTTGAGACAAGGTTCGAGTAATGCAGCTGAGAAAGGAGCAGAAGTTAATTCTCCAGCTAAGAACAGAAATCTAAATAAACTAAGGGAGGGCCATAGGCAAAGAAACAAGAGTACAAGAGGGTTATACCCTTGCTGATGGACAAGGCACACGACCCAAAGGATGGCCAGAGGGGCGACGTGGAGGTGTTATCTGACTCCTCTGAGAAAAGTGGTGAAGGCGAGAGGAAGCCGAAGAAGAAGAAACCTACCCCGGTCAACTCCTGGGAGATGGCAGAGGCTGCGGCACAGCCCTGCCGGGCGCAATGAATTGCCTCAGCTGGAACTGTCGTGGGCTTGGGAACCCAGCGACAGTTCGTGAGCTTCGCAGTGTGGTGAAGTAAGAAGGGCCCGGTCTCTTATTTCTGATGGAGACAAAGATTGCGACAAAGAGGGTAGAAAGTTTGCAAAATCTACTTGGTTTCGCAGGTTGTTTCGCAGTAGATAGTGATGGTCTGAATGGAGGCATTGGTCTATTCCAGACAACTGAGGTTCAGGTGGATCTTTAAAGTTTCAGTTCTGGCCACATAGATGTGATGGTGCATAATAGGAATCATAATCGGGATAAATGGAGATTTACGGGGTTCTATGGGGCCCCTCGAGCATCAGACAGACAGCACAGCTGGAGATGTCTTCGAACTCTGTTTTCTATCCAACATTCGGCATGGTTATCGTGGGGGATTTCAATGAAACATTGTATGCTACGGAACACTTTTCGCTTGCTGCCCGTCCCGAATGGCAGATGCGTGCATTTCGTGAGGCAGCTGATGATTGCTTGTTCCAAGATATGGGGTGGTCTGGAACAGAGTACACTTGGGACAATGGCCAAACAAGTGATGATAATGTGAGGGCCCGACTTGATAGAGTGTTTGGGAACCCAGCTTTGATGCATCTGTTCGGGCAATCAAGAGTTTGACACATTAGTACCACGGATTCCGACCGTTGCTTGGTCCTGGTTGAACTCCGTACAAATGCAGCTGAGAGGAGGAGGGGAGCGAAGCAGTTCTGCTACGAAGATGTATGGCATACACATGCATACTATGATAATATTGTTATGAACAATTGGCAAAAGGGAGCTGGGCTGCATGGCTGATAATCCCCAAGTGCAGGGAATCATCATAGCAATTTCCAAAGGTGGAAGTGATAAGTATGGAGTGTCGAACCCACAAGGAGCTAAAGGTAATATCAATATTCTCTCAAGCCCTATCTGCCACTGATACAACTCTATGTACAACGAACGTTTGCTTCCAACTAGAAACGGTATATAAAACAACGTTGTGGGTATGAAGTGGATAACTTTGTATGATATCGGAGAGCTAAAGTATAAAAGTAGGTGTTGTTATCATGAAGTTAGAATATATTACTAAATATTATAAATAACGAGTGTGGAATAATGGTGGATCAGTGTGCGGAATTGTCCTGGGCAATCGTTAACAAGACCGGTATTCACTATTGCAGTTTCATATGAGGGAGAGGCATAAGCTAACATACTTTCTCTACTTGGATCATATGCACTTATGATTGGAACTCTAGCAAGCATCTACAACTACTAAAGATCATTAAGGTAAAACCCAACCATAGCATTAAAGCATCAAGTCCTCTTTATCCCATACGCAACAACCCCCTTACTCGGGTTTGTGTTTCAGTCACTCACGCAACCCACTATAAGCGAATCATAAACGTATTGCAACACCCTACAGCGGGAACCCCTCACGCTTGCGCGACACGGAGGGCACCATAGGACAGCACCAAAGTAAAACATACAACTCATACCAATCTAGATCATAAATCAACCCAAAGACAAAGGATAACTACTCAAAACATCATAGGATGGCAACACATCATTGGATCATAATATGTGGCGTAAAGCACCATGTTCAAGTAGGGATTACAGCGGGGTGCGGGAGAGTGGACCGCGTAAAAGAGATGAGGGTGATGATGATGATGGTGATGTTGATGAAGACAATCACCGCGGTGATGATTCCCCTCCCAATGGCACTTCGGTGCCACCGAGAGAGAGGAGGAGAGGTTCTCCCCCTTGTGCTTCCTTCTCCATGGCCTCCCCCTAGATGGGGAGAGGTTCTCCCTCTGGTCCTTGGCCTTCATGGTGATGATGGCCCCTCCGGGATCCTCCTCCATGCCCTCCGGTGATGATGGCCCCCTCCGGCAGGGTGCTAGAGAGGGCCTAGATTGGTTTTCGGTGGCTACGGAGGCTTCTGGCGGCGTAACTCCCGATCTAGGTTAATTTTCCGAGGTTTCTGTATTTATAGGAACTTTTGGCGTCGGTCTCACGTCAAGGAGGTGCCTGAGGCGTCCACAAGGCAGGGGCCCACGCCCAGGGGGGTGGGCGCGCCCCCACCCTCGTGGACAGCCCGGGACTCTTCTGGCCCAACTCTTTTACTCTGGGGTCTTCTTTTGGTCCATAAAAAATCGTCAAAAATTGGCATGTCAATTGGACTCCGTTTGATATTCCTTTTCTGTAAAAGTCAAAAACAAGGAAAAAACAGAAACTGGCACTGGGCTCTAGGTTAATAGGTTAGTCCCAAAAACCATATAAAATAGCATATAAATGCACATAAAACATCCAAGGTTGATGATATAATAGCATGAATACTTCATAAATTATAGATACGTTGGCGACGTATCAATGGCCTGTCTGGAGTGATTAATGCGCTTAATAATATGCAGAGCTCGTTATCCACATGGGGCGCACGTGAGTTCGGTAGCCTAACGGCAAAATTAAGGAAGCTTCTACAAAGGTTGAACCAGCTTAGAAGCCGTGCGGGCAGGAGAGGTTCCTCTGATGAAGAGAAGGCCACGGTTAAGAAGCTACGTGAGGCACTTCACTAGGAGGAGATCTGGATGCGCTAGAGGTCCAGGGTACCATACTTGCGCGAGGGAGATAGGAATACAATTTTTTTTCATGCACAAGCAGCTCAATGCAGGAGAATGAACAAAATTGAAGGACTTGTGCGGGCAGATGGGTCGGTATGCCAGTCATTGGCAGATGACCAAGATGAGGTACAACAGTTCTACACAACCTTGTATACATCTCAAGGAGTCAGACCCCTGGATGAACTGCTGGACTTAGTTCCAAATATGGTGACAACACCTACGAATGCACATCTAGATAAGCCGTTTATGGCAAAAGAGGTGAGGGTGGTGCTGTTTCAGATGGCCCCATCCAAAGCACCCGTAGTGGATGGATTTACTGCAGGATTTTTTCAAAGACACTGGTTGCTGTTGAAAGATGATATAGTACCGGTAGTGTTGAGCTTTTTGAATGGGGGCGAGCTACCAGAAGGTATGAATGACACATCCATCACCCTCATCCCTAAGGTTCGGCACCCACAACGAATAACCCAGTATAGACCTATTTCTCTGTGTCCTGTGTTATACAAGATTGCAGCAAAATGTATTGTTAACATGATGAGATATTTTCTCGACGACGTCGTAAGTGAGGAGAAAAATGCGTTTGTGCCTGGGCGACTCATTACAGATAATGTTCTTATTGCTTATGGGAGTATTCATGCTACGAAGAAGAGGAGGACGGGAAAGAATTGGGTATGTGCTGTAAAGTTGGACATGATGAAAGTTTATGACCGCGTCGAATGGCATTATCTCCAGGCGATCATGTCCAAATTGGGTTCTAGTTCGTCCTTTATCCGGCTGATAATGAAGTGTGTAACATCAGTGCAGTTTGCAGTTCGTGTGAATGGGGAGTTATTGCCGTTCTTCACCCCCTCTAGGGGCTTTAGGCAAGGATGTCCCATGTCACCTTATCTATTCCTTCTGTGTGCAGAGGGCTTCACATCACTATTAAACAGATTTGGTGGAGTGTATGCGGACAAGGGGATTCGAGTGTGCACCCAGTCATTGTGAATTAATCATCTACTGTTTGCAGACGATAGTCTTATCTTCATGCAAGCTAAGCTGGAGAGTGCAGAGCGGCTAAACAATATTCTGAGGATTTATGTTGAGTGTTCAGGACAGTGTGTTAACGAAGATAAGAGCTCTATGTTTTTTAGTCCAAACACTCCTAGTCCAGTACGAGCAATGGTTAAAACTGTGACGAGTATTTCAGTTGAGGCGTTCAATGAAAGATACTTAGGCCTCCCCACAGCAGTTGGACGGATCAACTCAGGAACCTTTGATTTCATTGGAGAAAGGGTGAGGTCAATGTTGAATGGGGGTACAGAAAGACTGGTGTCTTGCGTGGTGAGGGAAGTGCTCATCAAGTCAAAAGCACAAACGGTACCAACATATACCATGAGCTGCTTCAAACTCACGAAAAAGTGTACAAAAACATTTCCTCCCAATGGCAAAGTTTTGGTGGAACAATTCAATTGATTGACGATCTCTACATTGGATAGATTGGAAGTCCTTGTCACTTCGAAAAATTAGAGGAGGAATGGGGTTCCGTGATCTGGAATGCTTCAATATTGCATTGCTAGGGAAACACGGCTGGAGGCTAATCACCAGCCCGAATTCCTTGTGCTCTCGGGGTGCTAAAAGGCTTTTACTTCCCGAACACGGACTTTATGCATGCTACTGTTCCTAGAAACGCCTCGGCTACCTGGCGAGCGATCGTTGCCGGGAGGGTGTCACTAGATATTGGCCTGCTAAAGAGGATCGGCAATGGCTCATCCACACGCGTGTGGTAGGATAGATGGCTACCAGGCAAGCTATCGTTGCGGCCCACTACACAGATCAGTTCAGCACCTATTAATTTAGTTTCAGACTTGATCGATGATGTGACTTGGTCTTGGAAAGCTGGCCTAGTTTGAGATAATTTCATACCACTGGATGCTGATGCTATTTTGAACATTCCTCTTAGACAAGGGTGGTGATGACCATTGGGTTTGGGCTCATGAGATATCGGGTTCCTATACTGTGAAGTCAGTGTATCGTGCTATAATGACTCATAAAGAGCCTTTAGCTCTAGAGGAAGGGTTGATTATAGAATCTTCAGAGAATAATAAGCAGTTATGGATGTGACTATGGAAGCTCAAAGTGCTACCTAAGGTGCGTGTGTTCTGGTGGAGGGCCCTCCGTGGTATCCTTCCGGTGGAGAGAACGCTACAGTACATGCATATTGCAACATTAGCACATTCCAAAGTTTGCGTGTGAGCGGATGAAGATTTGATGCATGCATTGATCAAGTGTTCACATGCTGAAACATTCTGGATAGAAGCACGAAATTGGCTGCAGGTCAAGCTACCGGAATTACATCCTATCACTTGGTGCAAGGATATTCTTTATGACTCCCAGTTCTCAGAGAGTGATCGGGCGAAAATTGTCACTGTTATGTGGGCTATATGGACCTCTCGCAATAATATAACACATGACAGAGTGAGTATGAACCCGGCGCAGTCTCTCAAGCGCATAAGAGAAGCTCTTGCCTTGTTGGAGCTTCCCTTGGAATAGACCAAGGTTTTACCTGGCTATGGTTGGAGGCCACCTGATCAAGGCTGGGTAAAAGTGAACACAAATGCTAGTGTCTTAGTGATTCAACATAAGAATGGAGCTGGAGGAGTGGCACGAACTTCCTCTACCTTCATTGCCGCATGGAGCAAACCATACCCGATATCATGGATCCCATAATAGCAGAAGTGTTTGCTATGCGAGATCGGGTGATTTTCGCACAGCTTTGAGGCTTCTTGCAAGTGCTCATGGAAACAAATTGCTTAGAAGTGGTTCAGCTATGGCACTCACGGTGTTTTTCGCGCTCCATGGTAGCGCCATTATTACTAGAAATAGAAGAGCTAGCCTTATCTTTTCTTTCATTTGATGTTCAACATGTATTGAGAAACTCCAATGTGTCGGCCCATTTGTGTGCTAAGCATGCTTGCACCCTTGGCATTACTGACAGCTGGATGGACTCCCCTCCTGGCTTCCTCATGACCAGCGCTTTGGCTGATCGTGCGGGAACATAGATTGTTTGAATAAAGCTCGAAGTTTCCTGGAAAAAACACAAAAAGGGTAGATATGCCGTGCACCCACCCATTATGTGCTCCCATGCTACCTTTCTTAGAAAAAAACACATTTTAAAGTTTCAAGAAATTCTGAAAACAATTGCGAGTATTCACTAGAGATGTATCTACAATCTGTAAAAGGTTCAAGTCAAAATTCGAAGTACGCATCCAGAAAAAAAAGACAAATTCAGCATGAATAGTGTCTCAAAAAGGCAAAAGCAAAAATGACACTATTCAAATTCAGATTTATCCTTTTTGTTTTTTGATGTGTATTTCAAATTTTCATTTGAACTTTTCGTTAACGATTGTAAACATAAGTCTTGTGAAAACCACATTTTTTGAAACATTTAAGTAAGTTTTTTTGAAAAATGATAGCATGGTAGCACCTGATATGCCCCCCAATCAACAGACCCCTACCTGCTGGCATCTATGTTGCCCATCCAATTTTTCAAACAATTTTGTGTTTGAATTGTAATCTAAACACTTCTAAGAGAATTGCTCAGTTGATGAACGTAAAACCAAATGTGAACTGTTACAGACGTCCACACCGTCGTTCCTGGCTAGGAACTCGAATGCACCAAAGAAGACCGCCGATGAGGTTGATTCAGACGTTACCATCATAGAAAAGAACTGAAATGTATCATCATCGGTTCTTCTATAACCAGTGGATCCGATTCCATCCTTCAACAGGTTGACACCACAACGAACGCACAAACTCATCTTGTCACATGCCAAATAGTCGGTCACTCGCATTAGCCACTTGTTCTCACACCATAGCATCGTCATGCTTCTCTTCAGATCTGATGTCGCCTTTGGTGGCACCAAGTTGTGACGGGGATATGACATCCAGGCGTGCTAGGCGAGCAAGGCACACAATTCGTCTCCTGACTGGGCGAAGAGTTAGCCACTCGGGCCCAGCTGCAAATAGTGGGTCCCTGATATCCCCAAGTGCAAGGAATTGTTGTGGCACTTTCAAATGTAGAGAAGGTAAGTATGAAGTGTGGATATCCCAAAGGAGCTAAAAGTAGGAATCATATTCTCTCGTGCTAACGGTCTATAGATGTTGGACGTGATACTATAACCGATAATCATGCATTGCAGTTTTATATGTGAGAGAGTGTTATGCTAACATGCAACAAAATCTATTGACTAACATATTCTTATGATTGAAACCTTTAGCAAGCACCCAAAAATACTAAGAATTCACTAAGGTAAACCCAATCATAGTATTAAGATCTATGGGTCCAAGCAAGGATATCACATGACACTCAGGGACAACTGACGAGAATACATCATCCAAGCGTGCCAGCCGAGAAAGGCACATAGTGTGTCTTTTGGTGTCGAGACAACCTCCCGGAGCCGATCTCCAGATAGACTGCCCCAACTAACTTGGGGGGGGGGGTAATACATCCATTTTGCATCACTATTTTTATTATAATTTACTCTTTATCAATGATATTTTACATTGCTCAATTCTAATCTCTTGTTCCCTTCAATTTGCATGACACACACAAATAGGAAAATTCTTAGGAAATTACCGAACAATAGGAAAACAAGAGCAAAATGTACCAGAAGAAAGAACAATTTTTCAGAGTTCCAAAAATTCCAAGAAAATCCCAGAAATTATTTTCACTATAAAGAAGCCAGATACCAGAAGATGGTGGGGCCGCATGGGGCCCCTGGCCACCGCCTCTCGACACCCTCTGGCCTATAATTTTCTCCTAACCTAGAACTATGTGTGGGAATTTACAGATTTTTCCCGCCACCGCTATGAGGCAAAACAGAAGCGGAGCACGTTTGCCCTCTTGGAGACTAATTCAATGTATTGATATTTGTTGTGGTGTAATTATTTAGTGATGATGTGCGAACATAGGTTGCATATCACTTCACATTTAACGACCTAGAGGAAAGCATTATGTGATTAGTTCGTTCATGGACAGATTGCTGGAGTGACATAAATTACCAAGCCCTAAGTGGGACACCCCATTTATAACCGTGCACTAACCATAAACGCATCATGCACGATCACGAATGCTGAGTCACGTCAATATCACAACACAACTCTGCGACACAAATATAAATATAAATCGTTATATTACATGTCAGGACCACAAGGACCCATAATACATTAGCCATGAAAGCAAATATATCCGAGTACAAACATAGTTAGACAAATTTTTCCTTAAGAAGGCGGAGCAAAACAACAACCCTAGATCGAAAGGCGAGGCCTCCTGCCTGGGACCTTGATATGTCCATCTGGCATCATGTTTTTCTACTGATATTTACAATGTATTTATGCATAATATGTTGGGGAACGTAGCATGCAATTCAAAAAATTTCCTACGATCACGCAAGATCTATCTAGGAGATGCATATCAATGAGAGGGGGAGAGTGTGTCCACGTACCCTCGTAGACCGAAAGTGGAAGCGTTAGGTTAACGTGATTGATGTAGTCGAATGTCTTCATGATCCAACCGATCCAAGTACCGAACGTACGGCACCTCCGTGTTCAGCACACGTTCAGCTCGATGACGTCCCTCGAACTCTTGATCCAGCAGAGGGTCGAGGGAGAGTTCCGTCAACACGGTGGCGTGGTGACGGTGATAGTGATGTGATCCGCGCAGGGCTTCGCCTAAGCACTACAACGCTATGATCGAAGGAGTAAACCGTGGAGGGGGGCACCGCACACGGATAAGAGAACTATTGGTGTGCCTTTGGGGTGCCCCCTGCCCCGTATATAAAGGAGGGGAGGAGGAGGTGGCCGGCCCAAGGGGTGGCGCGCCATGGGGCGGAGTCCTACTAGGACTCCACTCCTAGTAGGATTCGCCGCCCTCCTTCCAACGGAGAGGGGAAAGGGGAAAGAGGGGAGAGGGAGAAGTAAAGGGGGGGGTCGCGCCCCCACCCCTTGTCCAATTCGGATTGGGCAGGGGGGAGGCACGTGCCTCCTATTGAGGCCTTCCTCCCTCTCTCCAATATGGCCCATGAGGCCCATTAACTTTCCCGGGGGATTCTGGTAACCTCCCGGTACTCCGAAAATTCCCTGAACTTCTTCGGAACCATTCCGGTGTCCGTATATAACCTTCCAATATATGAATATTTACCTCTTGACCATTTCGAGACTCCTCGTCATGTCCATGATCCCATCCGGGACTCCGAACAAACTTTGGTCACCAAAACACATAACTCATAATGCAAATCATCATCGAACATTAAGCGTGCGGACCCTACGGGTTCGAGAACTATGTAGACATGACCGAGACACATCTCAGGTCAATAACCAATAGCGGAACCTAGATGCTCATATTGGTTCCTACATATTGTACGAAGATCTTTGTCGGTCAAATCGCATAACAACATACGTTATTCCCTTTGTCATCGGTATGTTACTTGCCCGAGATTCGATCGTCGGTACCATGATACCTAGTTCAATCTCATTACCGGCAAGTCTCTTTACTCGTTCCGTAATACATCATCCCACAACTAACTCATTAGTCACATTGCTTGCAAGGCTTATAGTGATGTGCATTACCGAGAGGGCCCAGAGATACCTCTCCGATACTCGGAGTGACAAATCCTAGTCTTGATCTATGCCAACCCAACAAACACCTTCGGAGACACCTATAGAGCATCTTTATAATCACCCAGTTATGTTGTGACGTTTGATAGCACACAAGGTGTTCCTCCGGTATTTGGGAGTTGCATAATCTCATAGTCAGAGGAATATGTATAAGTCATGAAGAAAGCAATAGCAATAAAACTAAAAAATCATTATGCAAAGCTAACAGATGGGTCTTGTCCATCACATCATTCTCTAATGATGTGATCCCGTTCATCAAATGACAACACATGTCTATGGTCAGGAAACTTAACCATCTTTGATTAACGAGCTAGTCAAGTAGTGGCATACTAGGGACACTCTGTTTTGTCTACGTATTCACACATGTACTAAGTTTTCGGTTAATACAATTCTAGCATGAATAATAAACATTTATCATCATATAAGGAAATATAAATAACAACTTTATTATTGCCTCTAGGGCATATTTCCTTCAGTCTCCCACTTGAAGTAGAGTCAATAATCTAGATTACATAGTAATGATTCTAACACCCAAAGAGTCTTGGTGCTGATCATGTTTTGCTCCTGGAAGAGGCTTAGTCAATGGGTCTGCAACATTCAGATCCTTATGTATCTTGCAAATCTCTATGTCTCCCTCTTTGACTTGATCGCGGATGGAACTGAAGCATCTCTTGATGTGTTTGGTTCTCTTGTGAAATCTAGATTCCTTCGCCAAGGCAATTGCTCCAGTATTGTCGCAAAAGATTTTCATTGGCCCCGATGCATTAGGTATTACACCTAGATTGGATATGAACTCCTTCGTCTAGACTCCTTCATTTGTTGCTTCTGAAGCAGCTATGTACTCCTCTTCACAGGTAGATCCTATCATGATGCTCTGCTTGGAACTGCACCAACTTACAACACCACCATTCAATATAAATACGTATCCGGTTTGTGACTTAGAGTCATCCGGATCAGTGTCAAAGCTTGCATCGACATAACCATTTATGATAAGCTCTTTGTCACCTCCATAAGCGAGAAACATATCGTTAGTCCTTTTCAGGTATTTCAGGATGGTCTTGACCGCTGTCCAGTGATCCACTCCTGAATTACTTTGGTACCTCCCTGCTAAACTTATAGCAAGGCACACATCAGGTCTAGTACACAGCATTGCATACATGATAGAACCTATGGCTGAGGCATAGGAAATGACTTTCATTTTCTCTCTATCTTCTGCAGTGGTCGGGCATTGAGTCTGACTCAACTTCACACCTTGTAACACAGGCAAGAACCCTTTCTTTGACTGATCCATTTTGAACTTATTCAAAACTTTATCAAGGTATATGCTTTGCGAAAGTCCAATTAAGCATATTGATCTATCTCTATAGATCTTGATGCCCAATATATAAGCAGCTTCACCGAGGTCTTTCATTGATAAATTCTTATTCAAGTATCCTTTTATGCTATCCAGAAATTCTGTATTATTTCCAATCAACAATATGTCATCCACATATAATATTAGAAATGCTACAGAGCTCCCACTCACTTTCTTGTAAATACAGGCTTCTCCAAAAGTCTGTATAGAACCATATGCTTTGATCACACTATAAAAGCGTATATTCCAACTCCGAGAGGCTTGCACCAGTCCATGAATGGATCGCTAGAGTTTGCACACTTTGTTTAGCACCTTTAGGATCAACAAAACCTTCTGGTTGCATCATATACCACTCTTCTTTAAGAAATCCATTAAGGAATACAGTTTTGACATCCATTTGCCAAATTTCATAATCATAAAATGCGGAAATTGCTAACATGATTCGAACAGAGTTAAGCATCACTATGGGTGAGAAGGTCTCATTGTAGTCAACTCCTTGAACTTGTCGAAAAACTTTCGCAACAAACTCGAGCTTTGTAGACAGTAACATTACCGCCAGCGTCAGTCTTCTTCTTGAAGATCCATTTATTCTTTATGGCTTGCCGATCATCAGGCAAGTCAACCAAAGTCCACACTTTGTTCTCATACATGGATCCCATCTCAGATTTCATTGCCTCAAGCCATTTCGCGGAATCTAGGCTGATCATTGCTTCCCCATAGTTCGTAGGTTCGTCATGGTCAAGTAACATGACCTCCAGAACATGATCACCATACCACTCTGGTGCGGACCGTACTCTGGTTGACCTATGAGGCTCGGTAGTAACTTGATCTGAAGTTTCATGATCATCATCATTAACTTCCTCACTAATTGGTGTAGGAATCACTGGAACTGATTTATGTGATGAACTACTTTCCAATTAAGGAGAAGGTACAACTACCTCATCAAGTTCTACTTTCCTCCCACTCACTTCTTTCGAGAGAAACTTCTTCTCTAGAAAGGATCCATTCTTAGCAACGAATATCTTGCCTTCGAATCTTTGATAGAAGGTGTACCCAACAATTTCCTTTGGGTATCCTATGAAGACACATTTCTTCGATTTGGGTTCGAGCTTATCAGGTTGAAGCTTTTTCACATAAGCATCGCAGCCCCAAACTTTAAGAAATGACAGCTTACGTTTCTTGCCAAACAATAGTTCATATGGCGTCGTCTCAACGGATTTAGATGGTGCCCTATTTAACGTGAATGCAGCCGTCTCTAAAGCATAACCCCAAAACGATAGCGGTAAATCGGTAAGAGACATCATAGACCGCACCATATCTAATGAAGTATGGTTACGATGTTCGGACTGATAACCCACAAGTATAGGGGACCACAACAGTTTTCGAGGGTAGAGTATTCAACCCAAATTTATTGATTCGACACAAGGGGAGCCAAATAATATTCTCAAATATTAGCAGCTGAGTTGTCAATTCAACCACACCTGGAAACTTAATATTTGCAGCAAAGTATTTAGTAACAAAGTAATATGATAGTAGCGGTAACGGCAGCGAAAGTAACGGTAGCAGTTTTGGTTTTATAGTGATTGTAACAGTAGCAACGGAAAAGTAAATAAGCGAAGAACAATATATGAAAAGCTCGTAGGCAATGGATCGGTGATGGAGAATTATGTCGGATGCGATCAGTCATGCAACAATTATAGCATAGGGTGACACAGAACTAGCTCCAGTTCATCAATGTAATGTAGGCATATATTTCGAATATAGTCATACGTGCTTATGGAAAAGAACTTGCATGACATCTTTTGTCCTACCCTCCCGTGGCAGCGGGGTCCTATTGGAAACTAAGGGATATTAAGGCCTCCTTTTAATAGAGTACCGGACCAAAGCATTAGCACATAGTGAATACATGAACTCCTCAAACTATGGTCATCACCGGTAAGTATCCCGATTATTGTCACTTCGGGGTTAACAGATCATAACACATAATAGGTGACTATAGACTTGCAAGATAGGATCAATAACTCACATATATTCATGAAAACATAATAGGTTCAGATCTGAAATCATGGCACTCGGGCCCTAGTGACAAGCATTAAGCATAGCAAAGTCATGGCAACATCAATCTCAGAACATAATGGATACTAGGGATCAAACCCTAACAAAACTAACTCGATTACATGATAAAT
This sequence comes from Triticum aestivum, assembly GCF_018294505.1. Classification (NCBI taxonomy): domain Eukaryota; kingdom Viridiplantae; phylum Streptophyta; class Magnoliopsida; order Poales; family Poaceae; genus Triticum; species Triticum aestivum. The sequence continues at coordinate 617,102,034 of NC_057800.1, forward strand.
ATCATCCAACCCATCACCGTCCAACAAGCCTACGATGGAATTACTCACGCACGGCGGTGAGCATCATGAAATTGGTGATGGAGGAAGGTTGATGATGACGATAGCAACGGATTCCCCTCTCCGGAGCCCCGAACAGACTCCAGATCAGCCCTCCCGAGAGAGTTTAGGGCTTGGCGGCGGCTCCGTATCGTAAAACACGATGAATCCTTCTTTCTGTTTTTTTCTCCCCGAACACGAATATATGGAGTTGGAGTTGAGGTCGGTGGAGCGTCAGGGGGCCCACGAGGTAGGGGGCGCGCCCAGGGGGTAGGCGCACCCCCACCCTCGTGGACAGGGTATGGGCCCCCTGACGTTGATTCTTTTGCCAGTATTTTTTAATATTCCAAAAATAATCTCTGTTGATTTCTAGGTCATTCCGAGAACTTTTATTTCTGCACAAAAATAACACCATGGGAATTCTACTAAAAACAGTGTCAGTCCGGGTTAGTTCCATTCAAATCATTCAAGTTAGAGTCCAAAACAAGGGCAAAAGTGTTTGGAAAAGTAGATACGATGGAAACGTATCAACTCCCCTAAGCTTAAACCTTTGCTTGTCCTCAACACTACAAAAAATACACTTCCGTGATGATACGTGTTTGTCACAGTAGGTCGCTTTTTTGTCATGCATGTACATCCATGACAAATTTATGACAGAATCAAGATAGTCATACATGTGCTGTCGTAGAAGTGTTCCATGACATTACCAAAATTATCATCACGAAAGTGTCCACTTCCATGATGATAAATCGCGCGTCACAGAAGTGCTTTCGTCAAGGGTGACCGACACGTGGCATCCACCATAACGGAATGCCGTTAAGCTATCGGGTCGGGTTTTGGATCCGATAACCCATTAACAGCCCCAACCAATGGGGATTTTCCACGTGTAAAACATCATTGGCTGGAGGAAACACGTGTCGGCTCATCATTGGGACAGATGTCAACCACTCATTGGATAGAAGGCGCCTATGATACATCGACACGTGGCATGGCCCAATAGAGGCCCATTCCTGTGAAAAGGCCGGCCCATTTGACTTGGTCAAAAGCTGGTGGGCCAGCCCATGGAAAGCCTGTTAACGGCCTGTTCGAATATAGCTCATTTACAGCCCGCTAACCCAAGGCCCGTTACACCCTATCCGAATTAGGCCTAGTAGCGTCATCTGGGCCATCCAATATGATTCCAGCCCGTTTTCACTTCTGGCCCATGTATGGCCCATGACGTCTTTCGACCTATATGAGGCCCTATGTAACTCTTGGCCTACTAACCGCCCATGGTGAAACTGGCCCGTAATGAACAGTGTATCACATTACACCCATTAACGGCCCGTGGTGAAACTGGCCCGTAATGAACTGAAGGAAATATGCCCTAGAGGCAATAATAAAGTTATTATTTTATTTCCTTATATCATGATAAATGTTTATTGTTCATGCTAGAATTGTATTATCCGGAAACATAATACTTGTGTGAATACATAGACAAACTAAACGTCACTAGTATACCTCTACTTGACTAGCTCGTTAATGAAAGATGGTTATATTTCCTAACCATAGACATGTGTTGTCATTTGATTAATGGGATCACATTATTAGGAGAATGATGTGATTGACATGACCCATTCCATTAGCTTAGCACCCAATCGTTTAGTATGTTGCTATTGCTTTCTTCATGACTTATACATGTTCCTATGACTATGAGATTATGCAACTCCCGTTTGCCAGAGGAAAACTTTGTGTGCTACCAAACGTCACAACATAACTGGGTGATTATAAAGGAGCTCTACAGGTGTCTCCAAAGGTACATGTTGGGTTGGCGTACTTCGAGATTAGGATTTGTCACTCCGATTCTCGGAGAGGTATCTCTGGGCCCTCTCGGTAATGCACATCACATAAGCCTTGCAAGCATTGCAACTAATGAGTTAGTTGTGAGATGATGTATTACGAAACGAGTAAAGAGACTTGCCGGTAACGATATTGAACTAGGTATTGAGATACCGACGATCGAATCTCGGGCAAGTAACATACCGATGACAAAGGGAACAAAGTATGTTGTTATGCGGTCTGACCGATAAAAGATCTTCGTAGAATATGTGGGAGCCAATATGAGCATCCAGGTTTCGGTATTGGTTATTGACCGGAGACATGTCTCGGTCATGTCTACATTATTCTCGAACCCGTAGGGTCCGCATGCTTAACATTACGATGACAGTTTCATTATGAGTTTATATATTTTGATGTACTGAAGTTAGTTCGGAGTCCCGAATGTGATCACGGACATGATGAGGAGTTTCGAAATGGTCGAGACATAAAGATTGATATATTGGAAGCATATGTTTGGACATCGGAAGTGTTCTGGGTGAAATCGGCATCTTACTGGAGTACCAGGAGGTTACCGGAACCCCCGAGTAACCTAATGGGCCTTAATGGGCCTAGTGGAGGAAGAGGAGAGGAGGCCTAGGGGCTGCCACGTGCCCCTCCCCCCAAGTCCGAATTGGACAAGGAGGGGGGGGCTCCCCCCATTCCTTTCTTCCCTCTCTTCCTTCTTCCCCAAGTCCTAATCCAACTAGGGAAAGGGGGGAGTCCTACTCCCGGTAGGAGTAGGACTCCTCCTGCGCGCCTCCTCCTAGGGCCGGCCGCACCCCCCTTGGCTCCTTTATATACAGGGGCAGGGGCACTCCTCGACACACAAGTTGATCTCTAAGATCGTTATCTTAGCCGTGTGCGGTGCCCCCTTCCACCATAGTCCTCGATAATATTGTAGTGGTGCTCAGGCGAAGCCCTGCAACAGTAGAACATCAAGATCGTCACCACGCCGTCGTGCTGACGGAACTCTTCCTCAACACTTTGCTGGATCGGAGTCCGGGGATCGTGATCGAGCTGAACGTGTGCTAGAACTCGGAGGTGCCGTAGTTTCGGTGCTTGATCGGTCGGGCCGTGAAGACGTACGACTACATCAACCGCGTTGTCATAACGCTTCCGCTGTCGGTCTACGAGGGTACGTAGATCACACTCTCCCCTCTCGTTGCTATGCATCACCATGATCTTGCATGTGCGTAGGAAAATTTTGAAATTACTACGTTCCCCAACAGTGGCATCCGAGCCTAGGTTTTATGCGTTGATGTTATATGCACGAGTAGAACACAAGTGAGTTGTGGGCGATATAAGTCATACTGCTTACCAGCATGTCATACTTTGGTTCAGCGGTATTGTTGGACGAAGCGGCCCGGACCGACATTACACGTACGCTTACGCGAGACTGGTTCTCCCGATGTGCTTTGCACAAAGGTGGCTAGCGGGTGTCAGTTTCTCCAACTTTAGTTGAACCAAGTGTGGCTACGCCCAGTCCTTGCGAAGGTTAAAACAACACCAACTTGACAAACTATCGTTGTGGTTTTGATGCGTAGGTAAGAACGGTTCTTGCTAAACCCGTAGCAGCCACGTAAAACTTGCAACAACAAAGTAGAGGACGTATAACTTGTTTTTGCAGGGTATGTTGCGATGTGATATGGTCAAGACATGATGCTAAATTTTATTGTATGAGATGATCATGTTTTGTAACTGAGTTATCGGCAACTGGCAGGAGCCATATGGTTGTCGCTTTATTGTATGCAATGCAATTGCACTGTAATGCTTTACTTTATCACTAAGAGGTAGTGATAGTCGTGGAAGCATAAGATTGGCAAGACGACAACGATGCTACGATGATGATCAAGGTGTCGCGCCGGTGACGATGGTGATCATGACGATGCTTCGAAGATGGAGATCACAAGCACAAGATGATGATGGCCGTATCATATCACTTATATTGATTGCATGTGATGTTTATCTTTTATACATCTTATCTTGCTTTGATTGACGGTAGCATTTTAAGATGATCTCTCACTAATTATCAAGAACTGTTCTCCCTGAGTATGCACTGTTGCGAAAGTTCTTTGTGCTGAGACACCACGTGATGATCGGGTGTGATAGGCTCTACGTTCAAATACAATGGGTGCAAAAATAGTTGCACACGCGGAATACTTAGGTTATACTTGACGAGCCAAGCATATACAGATATGGCCACGGAACACGGAGACCGAAAGGTCGAGCGTGAATCATATGGTAGATATGATCAACATAGTGATGTTCACCAATGAAACTACTCCATCTCACGTGATGATCGGACATGGTTTAGTTGATTTGGATCACGTGATCACTTAGAGGATTAGAGGGATGTCTATCTAAGTGGGAGTTCTTTAGTAATATGATTAATTGAACTTAAATTTATCATGAACTTAGTACCTGATAGTATCTTGCTTGTTTATGTTTGATTGTAGATAGATGGCCCGTGCTGTTGTTCCGTTGAATTTTAATGCGTTCCTTAAGAAAGCAAAGTTTCTTGATGGTAGCAATTACACGGACTGGGTCCGGAACTTGAGGATTATCCTCATTGCTGCACAGAAGAATTACGTCCTGGAAGCACCGCTGGGTGCCAGGCCTGCTGCTGGTGCAACACCAGATGTTATGAACATCTGGCAGATCAAAGCTGATGACTACTCGATAGTTCTATGTGCCATGCTTTACGTCTTAGAATCGGGACTTCAACAATGTTTTGAACGTCATGGAGCATATGAGATGTTCCAGGAGTTGAAGTTAATATTTCAAGCAAATGCCCGGATTGAGAGATATGAAGTCTCCAATAAGTTCTATAGCTGCAAGATGGAGGAGAACAATTCTGTCAGTGAGCATATACTCAAAATGTCTGGGTATAATAATCACTTGATTCAATTGGGAGTTAATCTTCCAGATGATTGCGTCATTGACAGAATTCTCCAATCACTGCCACCTAGCTACAAGAGCTTCGTGATGAACTATAATATGCAAGGGATGAATAAGACTATTCCCGAGCTCTTCGCAATGCTGAAAGCTGCGGAGGTAGAAATCAAGAAGGAGCATCAAGTGTTGATGGTCAACAAGACCACTAGTTTCAAGAAAAAGGGCAAAGGGAAGAAGAAGGGGAACTTCAAAAAGAACAGCAAGCAAGTTGCTGCTCAAGAGAAGAAACCCAAATCTGGACCTAAGCCTGAAACTGAGTGCTTCTACTGCAAGCAGACTGGTCACTGGAAGCGGAACTGCCCCAAGTATTTGGCGGATAAGAAGGATGGCAAGGTGAACAAAGGTATATACGATATACATGTTATTGCTGTGTACCTTACTAATGCTCGCAGTAGCACCTGGGTATTTGATACTGGTTCTGTTGCTAACATTTGCAACTCGAAACAGGGACTATGGATTAAGCGAAGATTGGCTAAGGACGAGGTGACGATGCGCGTGGGAAATGGTTCCAAAGTCGATGTGATCGCGGTCGGCACGCTACCTCTACATCTACCTTCGGGATTAGTATTAGACCTAAATAATTGTTATTTGGTGCCAGCGTTGAGCATGAACATTATATATGGATCTTGCTTGATGCGAGACGGTTATTCATTTAAATCAGAGAATAATGGTTGTTCTATTTATATGAGTAAAATCTTTTATGGTCATGCACCCATGAAGAATGGTCTATTCTTATTAAATCTCGATAGTAGTGACACACACATTCATAATGTTGAAGCCAAAAGATGCAGAGTTGATAATGATAGTGCAACTTATTTGTGGCACTTCCGTTTAGGTCATATCGGTGTAAAGCGCATGAAGAAACTCCATACTAATGGACTTTTGGAACCACTTGATTATGAATCACTTGGTACTTGTGAACCGTGCCTTATGGGTAAGATGACAAAAACACCGTTCTCCGGTACTATGGAGAGAGCAACAGATTTGTTGGAAATCATACATATAGATATATGTGGTCCGATGAATGTTGAGGCTCGTGGCGGATATCGTTATTTTCTCACCTTCACAGATGACTTAAGCAGATATGGGCGGATATCGTTATTTTCACGTTAAATAGGGCACCATCAAAATCCGTTGAGACGACGCCTTATGAACTGTGGTTTGGAAAGATAAGATGCATAAAAGGATAAACATCACATGCAATCAATATAAGTGATATGATATGGCCATCATCATCTTGTGCTTGTGATCTCCATCTCCAAAGCACTGTTGTGATCACCATCGTCACCGGCGTGACACCTTGATCTCCATCGTAGCATCGTTGTCGTCTCGCCAAGTTTGTGCTTCTACGACTATCACTACCGCTTAGTGATAAAGTAAAGCATTACATCGCGATTTCATTGCATACAATAAAGTGACAACCATAAGGCTCCTGCTAGTTGCCGATAACTCGGTTACAAAACATGATCATCTCATACAATAAAATTCAGCATCATGTCTTGACCATATCACATCACAACATGCCCTGCAAAAACAAGTTAGACGTCCTCTACTTTGTTGTTGCAAGTTTTACGTGGCTGCTACGGGCTTAAGCAAGAACCAATCTCACCTACGCATCAAAACCACAACGATAGTTTGTCAAATAGACTCCGTTTTAACCTTCGCAAGGACCGGGCGTAGCCATACTTGGTTCAACTAAAGTTGGAGAGACAGTCGCCCGCAAGCCACGTATGTGTAAAGCACGTCGGGGGAACCGGTCTCGCGTAAGCGTACGCGTAATGTTGGTCCGGGTCATCTCGTCCAACAATGCTGCCGAACCAAAGTATGAGATGCTGGTAGGCAGTATGACTTATATCGCCCACAACTCACTTGTGTTCTACTCGTGCATATAACATCAACATAAATAACCTAGGCTCGGATGCCACTGTTGGGTTTCGTAGTAATTTCAAAAAATTTCCTACGCACACGCAAGATCATGTGATGCATAGCAACGAGAGGGGAGAGTGTTGTCTACGTACCCAACGCAGACCGACTGCGGAAGCGCTGACACAACGTAGAGGAAGTAGTCGTACGTCTTCATGATCCAACCGATCAAGCACCAAAACTACAGCACCTCCGAGTTCGAGCACACGTCCAGCTCGATGACGATCCCCGGACTCCGATCCTGCAAAGTGTCGGGGAAGAGTTCCGTCAGCATGACGGCGTGGTGACGATCTTGATGTACTATAGCAGCAGGGCTTCGCCTAAACTCCGCTACAGTATTATTGAGGAATATGGTGGCTGGGGGCACCGCACACGGCTAAGGAATATATCACGTGGATCAACTTGTGTGTTCTTTGGGGTGCCCTGCCTCTGTATATAAAGGACTAGAGGGGGGAGGCTGGCCGACCAATCCTAGTTGGAATAGGATTCCTTGAGGGGGGAAAGAGAGAGAGGGGGCCGGCCACCTCTCCTAGCCCAAATAGGACTAGGGGAAGGGGGGAGGCGCACAGCCACCTTGGGCTGCCCCTTTCTCCTTTCCACTAAAGCCCACTATGGCCCATATAGCTCCCGGGGGGTTCCGGTAAAATCCCGATTTCACCCGGAACACTTCCGATATCCAAACATAGGCTTCCAATATATCAATCTTTATGTCTCGACCATTTCGAGACTCCTCGTCATGTACGTGATCACATCCGGGACTCCGAACAACCTTCGGTACATCAAAATGCATAAACTCATAATATAACTGTCATCGTAACCTTAAGCGTGCGAACCCTATGGGTTCGAGAACAATGTAGACATGACCGAGACATGTCTCCGGTCAATAACCAATAGCGGGACCTGGATGCCCATATTGGCTCCTACATATTCTACGAAGATCTTTATCGGTCAGACCGCATAACAACATACGTTGTTCCCTTTGTCATCGGTATGTTACTTGCCCGAGATTTGATCGTCGGTATCCAATACCTAGTTCAATCTCGTTACCGGCAAGTCTCTTTACTCGTTCTGTAATACATCATCCCACAACTAACTCATTTAGTTGCAATGCTTGCAAGGCTTAAGTGATGTGCATTACCGAGAGGGCCTAGAGATACCTCTCCGACAATCGGAGTGACAAATCCTAATCTTGAAATACGCCAACCCAACATCTACCGTTGGAGACACCTGTAATGCTCCTTTATAATCACCCAGTTACGTTGTGACGTTTGGTAGCACCCAAAGTGTTCCTCCGGTAACGGGAGTTGCATAATCTCGTAGTTATAGGAACATGTATAAGTCATGAAGAAAGCAATAGCAACATACTAAACGATCGGGTGCTAAGCTAATGGAATGGGTCATGTCAATCAGATCATTCACTTAATGATGTGATCCCGTTAATCAAATAACAACTCATTGTTCATGGTTAGGAAACATAACCATCTTTGATTAACGAGCTAGTCAAGTAGAGGCATACTAGTGACACTCTGTTTGTCTATGTATTCACACATGTATTATGTTTCCGGTTAATACAATTCTAGCATGAATAATAAACATTTATCATGATATATAAGGAAATAAATAATAACTTTATTATTGCCTCTAGGGCATATTTCCTTCAGTCTCCCACTTGCACTAGAGTCAATAATCTAGTTCACATCGCCATGTGATTTAACAGCAATAGTTCACATCACCATGTGATTAACACCCATAGTTCACATCGATATGTGATCAACACCCAAAAGGGTTTACTAGAGTCAGTAATCTAGTTCACATCGCTATGTGATTAACACCCAAAGAGTACTAAGGTGTGATCATGTAGTTGCTTGTGAGATAATTTTAGTCAACGGGTCTGTCACATTCAGATCCGTATGTATTTTGCAAAATTCTATGTCTACAATGCTCTGCACGGAGCTACTCTAGCTAATTGCTCCCACTTTCAATATGTATCCAGATTGAGACTTAGAATTATCTGGATCAGTGTCAAAACTTGCATCGACGTAACTTTTTACGACGAACCTTTTTGTCACCTCCATAATTGAGAAATATTTCCTTATTCCACTAAGGATAATTTTGACCGCTGTCTAGTGATCTACTCTTCGATCACTATTGTACTCCCTTGCTTAACACAGTGTAGGGTATACAATAGATCTGGTACACAACATGGCATACTTTATAGAACCTATGGCTGAGGCATAGGGAATGACTTTCATTCTATTTCTATCTTCTGCCATGGTCGGGCTTTGAGTCTTACTGAATTTCACACCTTGCAACACAGGCAAGAACTCTTTCTTTGACTGTTCCATTTTGAACTACTTCAAAATCTTGTCAAGGTATGTACTCATTGAAAAACTTATCAAGCGTCTTGATCTATCTCTATAGATCTTGATGCTCAATATGTAAGTAGCTTTACCGAGGTCTTTCTTTGAAAAACTCCTTTCAAATATTCATATATGCTTTCCAGAAAATTATACATTATTTCCGATCAACAATATGTCATACACATATACTTATCAGAAATGATGTAGTGCTCCCACTCACTTTCTTGTAAATACAGGCTTCACCGCAAGTCTGTATAAAACTATATGCTTTGATCAACTCATCAAAGCGTATATTCCAACTCCGAGATGCTTGCACCAGTCCACAGATGGATCGCTGGAGTTTGCACATTTTGTTAGCACCTTTCGGATTGACAAAACCTTCTGGTTGCATCATATACAACTCTTCTTTAATAAATCCATTAAGGAATGCAGTTTTGTTTATCCATTTGCCAGATTTCATAAAATGCGGCAATTACTAACATGATTCGGACAGACTTAAGCATCGCTATGGGTGAGAAGGTCTCATCGTAGTCAATCCCTTGAACTTGCCGAAAACCTTTTGCGACAAGTCGAGCTTTGTAGACAGTAACACTACTATCAGCGTCTGTCTTCCTCTTGAAGATCCATTTATTTTCTATGGCTTGCCGACCATCGGGCAAATCCATCAAAGTCCATACTTTGTTCTCATACATGGATCATATCTCAGATTTCATGGCCTCAAACCATTTCGCGGAATCTGGGCTCATCATCGCTTCCTCATAGTTCGCAAGTTCGTCATGGTCTAGTAACATGACTTCCAGAACAGGATTACCGTATCACTCTGGTGCGGATCTTACTCTGGTTTACCTACGAGATTCGGTAGTAACTTGATCTGAAGTTACATGATCATCATCATTATCTTCCTCACTAATTGGTGTAGTAGTCACAAGAACAGATTTTTGTGATGAACTACTTTCCAATAAGGGAGAAGGTACAATTACCTTATCAAGTTTTCTACTTTCCTCCCACTCACTTCTTTCGAGAGAAACTCCTTCTCTAGAAAGTTTCCGAATTTAGCAACAAAAGTCTTGCCTTCGGATCTGTGATAGAAGGTGTATCCAATAGTTTCCTTTGGATATCCTATGAAGACACATTTCTCCGATTTGGGTTTGAGCTTATCAGGTTGAAACTTTTTCACATAAGCATTGCAACCTCAAACTTTAAGAAACAACAGCTTAGGTTTCTTGCCAAACCATAGTTCATACGGTGTCGTCTCAACGGATTTAGATGGTGCCCTATTTAACGTGAATGCAGCTGTCTCTAATGCATAACCCCAAAACGATAGTGGTAGATCGGTAAGAGACATCATAGATTGCACTATACCAATAAAGTACGGTTATGACGTTCGGACACACCATTATGCTGTGGTGTTCCATGTGGCATGAGTTTGTGAAACTATTCCACATTGTTTTAATTGAAGACCAAACTCGTAACTCAAATATTTGTCTCCGCGATCAGATCGTAGAAACTTTATTTTCTTGTCACGATGATTTTCCACTTCACTCTGAAATTTTTTCAAATGTTTCAGACTTATGTTTCATCAAGTAGATATACCCATATCTGCTCGAATCATCTGTGAAGTTCAGAAAATAACGATACTTGCCGTGAGCCTTAACACTCATCGGACCGCATACATCAGTATGTATTATTTCCAGTAAGTCAGTTGCTCACTTCATTGTTCCGGAGAACGAAGTCTTTAGTCATCTTGCCTATAAGGCATGGTTCGCAAGCATCAAGTGATTCATAATCAAGTGATTCCAAAATCCCATCAGCATGGAGTTTCTTCATGCGCTTTACACCAATATGACTTAAACGGCAGTGCCACAAATAAGTTGCACTATCATTATTAACTTTGCATCTTTTGGCTTCAATATTATCAATATGTGTATCACTACGATCGAGATACAACAAACCATTTCGTTGGGTGTATGACCATAGAAGGTTTTATTCATGTAAACAGAACAACAATTATTCTCTAACTTACATGAATAACCGTATTTGCAATAAACATGATCAAATCATATTCATGCTCAACGCAAACACCAAATAACACTTATTTAGGTTTAACACTAATCCCGAAAGTATAGGGAGTGTGCGATGATGATCATATCAATCTTGGAACTATTTCCATCACACATCGTCACTTCACCCTTTAACTAGTTTCTGTTCATTTTGCAACTCCCATTTCGAGTTACTACTCTTAGCAACTGAACCAGTATCAAATACCGAGGGGTTGCTACGAACACTAGTAAAGTACACATCAATAACATGTATATCAAATATAGCTTTGTTCACTTTGCCATCCTTCTTATCCACCAAATTCTTGGGGTAGTTCCGCTTCTAGTGACCAGTCCCTTTGCAGTAGAATCACTTAGTCTCAGGCTTAGGTCCAGACTTGGGCTTCTTCACTTGAGCAACAACTTGCTTGCCGTTCTTCTTGAAGTTCCCCTTCTTCCCTTTGCCCTATTCCTTGAAACTAGTGGTCTTGTCTACCATCAACACTTGATGTTTTTCTTGGTTTCTACCTTCGTCGATTTTAGCATCACGAAGAGCTTGGGAATCATTTCCGTTATCCCTTGCATATTATAGTTCATCATGAAGTTCTACTAACTTGGTGATGGTGACTAGAGAATTCTGTCAATCACTATTTTATCTGGAAGATCAACTCCCACTTGATTCAAGCGATTGTAGTACCATGACAATCTGAGCACATGCTCACTAGTTGAGCGATTCTCCTCCATCTTTTAGCTATAGAACTTGTTGGAGACTTCATATCTCTCAACTCGGGTATTTGCTTGAAATATTAACTTCAACTCCTGGAACATCTCATATGGTCAATGACGTTCAAAACGTCTTTGAAGTCCCGATTCTAAGCCGTTAAGCATGGTGCACTAAACTATCAAGTAGTCATCATATTGAGCTAGCCAAACGTTCATAACGTCTGCATCTGCTCCTGCAATAGGTCTGTCACCTAGCGGTGCATCAAGGACATAATTCTTCTGTGCAGCAATGAGGATAAACCTCAGATCACGGATCTAATCCGCATCATTGCTACCAACATCTTTCAACACAATTTTCTCTAGGAACATATCAAAATAAACACAGGGAAGCAACAACGCGAGCTATTGATCTATAACATAATTTTCAAAATACTACCAGGACTAAGTTCATGATAAATTTAAGTTCAATTTAATCATATTACTTCAGAACTCCCACTTAGATAGACATCCCTCTAATCCTCTAAGTGATTACGTGATCCAAATCAACTAAACCATGTCCGATCATCACGTGAGATGGAGTAGTTTTCAATGGTGAACATCGTTATGTTGATCATATCTACTATATGATTCACGCTCGACCTTTCGGTCTCCGTGTTCCGAGGCCATATCTGTATATGCTTGGCTCGTCAAGTATAACCTAAGTATTCCGCGTGTGCAACTGTTTTGTACCCGTTGTATTTGAACGTAGACCCTATCACACCCGATCATCACGTGGTGTCTCAGCACGAAGAACTTTCGCAATGGTGCATACTCAGGGAGAACACTTCTTGATAATTTAGTGAGAGATCATCTTATAATGCTACCGTCAATCAAAGCAAGATAAGATGCATAAAAGGATAAACATCACATGCAATCAATATAAGTGATATGATATGGCCATCATCATCTTGTGCTTGTGATCTCCATCTCCGAAGCACCGTTGTGATCACCATCGTCACCGGCGTGACACCTTGATCTCCATCGTAGCATCGTTGTCGTCTCGCCAAGTTTGTGCTTCTACGACTATCGCTACCGCTTAGTGATAAAGTAAAGCATTACATCGCGATTTCATTGCATACAATAAAGCGACAACCATAAGGCTCCTGCCAGTTGCCGATAACTCGGTTACAAAACATGATCATCTCATATAATAAAATTCAGCATCATGTCTTGACCATATCACATCACAACATGCCCTGCAAAAACAAGTTAGACGTCCTCTACTTTGTTGTTGCAAGTATTACGTGGCTGCTACGGGTTTAAGCAAGAACCAATCTCACCTACGCATCAAAACCACTACGGGTCTAAGTGGGAGTTCTTTAGTAATATGATTAATTGAACTTAAATTTATCATGAACTTAGTACCTGATAGTATCTTGCTTGTTTATGTTTGATTGTAGATAGATGGCCCGTGCTGTTGTTCCGTTGAATTTTAATGCGTTCCTTGAGAAAGCAAAGTTCCTTGATGGTAGCAATTACACGGACTGGGTCCGTAACTTGAGGATTATCCTCGTTGCTACACAGAAGAATTACGTCCTGGAAGCACCGCTGGGTGCCAGGCCTGCTGCTGGTGCAACACCAGATGTTATGAACGTCTGGCAGAGCAAAGCTGATGACTACTCGATAGTTCTGTGTGCCATGCTTTACATCTTAGAATCGGGACTTCAATGATGTTTTGAACATCATGGAGCATATGAGATATTCCAGGAGTTGAAGTTAATATTTCAAGCAAATGACCGGATTGAGAGATATGAAGTCTCCAATAAGTTCTATAGCTGCAAGATGGAGGAGAACAGTTCTGTCAGTGAGCATATACTCAAAATGTCTGGGTATAATAATCACTTGATTCAATTGGGAGTTAATATTCCAGATGATTGCGTCATTGACAGAATTCTCCAATCACTGCCACCTAGCTACAAGAGCTTCGTGATGAACTATAATATGCAAGGGATGAATAAGACTATTCCCGAGCTCTTCGCAATGCTGAAAGCTGCGGAGGTAGAAATCAAGAAGGAGCATCAAGTGTTGATGGTCAACAAGACCACTAGTTTCAAGAAAAAGGGCAAAGGGAAGAAGAAGGGGAACTTCAAAAAGAACAGCAAGCAAGTTGCTGCTCAAGAGAAGAAACCCAAATCTGGACCTAAGCCTGAAACTGAGTGCTTCTACTGCAAGCAGACCGATCACTGGAAGCGGAACTGCCCCAAGTATTTGGCGGATAAGAAGGATGGCAAGGTGAACAAAGGTATATGCGATATACATGTTATTGCTGTGTACCTTACTAATGCTCGCAGTAGCACCTGGGTATTTGATACTGGTTCTGTTGCTAACATTTGCAACTCGAAACAGGGACTACGGATTAAGCGAAGATTGGCTAAGGACGAGGTGACGATGCGCGTGGGAAATGGTTCCAAAGTCGATGTGATCGCGGTCGGCACGCTACCTCTACATCTACCTTCGGGATTAGTATTAGACCTAAATAATTGTTATTTGGTGCCAGCATTGAGCATGAACATTATATCTGGATCTTGCTTGATGCGAGACGGTTATTCATTTAAATCAGAGAATAATGGTTGTTCTATTTATATGAGTAAAATCTTTTATGGTCATGCACCCATGAAGAATGGTCTATTCTTATTAAATCTCGATAGTAGTGACACACACATTCATAATGTTGAAGCCAAAAGATGCAGAGTTGATAATGATAGTGCAACTTATTTGTGGCACTGCCGTTTAGGTCATATCGGTGTAAAGCGCATGAAGAAACTCCATACTGATGGACTTTGGGAACCACTTGATTATGAATCACTTGGTACTTGTGAACCGTGCCTTATGGGTAAGATGACAAAAACACCGTTCTCCGGTACTATGGAGAGAGCAACAGATTTGTTGGAAATCATACATACAGATATATGTGGTCCGATGAATGTTGAGGCTCGTGGCGGATATCGTTATTTTCTCACCTTCACAGATGACTTAAGCAGATATGGGTATATCTACTTAATGAAACATAAGTCTAAAACATTTGAAAAGTTCAAAGAATTTCAGAGTGAAGTTGAAAATCATCGTAACAAGAAAATAAAATTCCTACGATCTGATCGTGGAGGAGAATATTTGAGTTACGAGTTTGGTGTACATTTGAAACAATGCGGAGTAGTTTCGCAACTCATGCCACCCGGAACACCACAGCGTAATGGTGTGTCCGAATGTCGTAATCGTACTTTACTTGATATGGTGCGATCTATGATGTCTCTTACTAATTTACCGCTATCGTTTTGGGGTTATGCTTTAGAGACGACCGCATTCACGTTAAATAGGGCACCATCAAAATCCGTTGAGACGACGCCTTATGAACTGTGGTTTGGAAAGAAACCAAAGTTGTCGTTTCTGAAAGTTTGGGGCTGCGATGCTTATGTGAAAAAACTTCAACCTGATAAGCTCGAACCCAAATCAGAGAAATGTGTCTTCATAGGATATCCAAAGGAAACTATTGGATACACCTTCTATCACAGATCCGAAGGCAAGACTTTTGTTGCTAAATTCAGAAACTTTCTAGAGAAGGAGTTTCTCTCGAAAGAAGTGAGTGGGAGGAAAGTAGAACTTGATGAGGTAACTGTACCTGCTCCCTTATTGGAAAGTAGTACATCACAGAAACCGGTTTCTGTGACACCTACACCAATTAGTGAGGAAGCTAACGATGATGATCATGAAACTTCAGAACAAGATACTATTGAACCTCGTAGATCAACCAGAGTAAGATCCGCACCAGAGTGGTACGGTAATCCTATTCTAGAAGTCATGCTACTAGATCATGATGAACCTACGAACTATGGAGAAGCGATGGTGAGCCCAGATTCCGCAAAATGGCTTGAAGCCATGAAATCTGAGATGGGATCCATGTATGAGTACAAAGTGTGGACTTTGGTTGACTTGCCAAAAGATCGGCAAGCAATTGAGAATAAATGGATCTTCAAGAAGAAGACTGACACTGACGGTAATGTTACTGTCTACAAAGCTCGACTTGTCACAAAAGGTTTTCGACAAGTTCAAGGGATTGACTACGATGAGACCTTCTCACCTGTAGCGATGCTTAAGTCTGTCCGAATCATGTTAGCAATTGCCGCATTTTATGATTATGAAATTTGGCAGATGGATGTCAAAACTGCATTCCTGAATGGATTTCTGGAAGAAGAGTTGTATATGATGCAGCCGGAAGGTTTTGTCGATCCAAAGGGAGCTAACAAAGTGTGCAAGCTCCAGCTATCCATTTATGGACTGGTGCAAGCCTCTCGGAGTTGGACTAAACGCTTTGATAGTGTGATCAAAGCATTTGGTTTTGTACAGACTTTTGGAGAAGCCTGTATTTACAAGAAAGTGAGTGGGAGATCTATAGCATTTCCGATATTATATGTAGATGACATATTACTAATCGGAAATGATATAGAATTTCTGGATAGCATAAAGGGATACTTGAATAAGAGTTTTTCAATGAAAGACCTCGGTGAAGCTGCTTACATATTGGGCATTAAGATCTATAGAGATAGATCAAGATGCTTAATTGGACTTTCACAAAGCACATACCTTGACAAAGTTTTGAAGAAGCTCAAAAGGATCAAGCAAAGAAAGGATTCTTGCCTGTGTTACAAGGTGTGAAATTGAGTAAGACTCAATGCCCGACCAATGCAAAAGATAGAGAGAAAATGAAAGATGTTCCCTATGCTTCAGCCATAGGCTCTATCATGTATGCAATACTGTGTACCAGACCTGATGTGTGTCTTGCTATAAGTCTAGCAGGGAGGTACCAAAGTAATCCAGGAGTGGATCACTGGACATCGGTCAAGAACATCCTGAAATACCTGAAAAGGACTAAGGATATGTTTCTCATATATGGAGGTGACAAAGAGCTCATCGTAAATGGTTACGTTGATGAAAGCTTTGACACTGATCCGGATGATTCTAAATCGCAAACCAGATACATGTTTACATTAAACGGTGGAGCTGTCAGTTGGTGCAGTTCTAAACAAAGCGTTGTGGAAGGATCTACATGTGAAGCAGAGTACATAGCTGCTTCGGAAGCAGCAAACGAAGGAGTCTGGATGAAGGAGTTCATATCCGATCTAGGTATCATACCTAGTGCATCGGGTCCAATGAAAATCTTTTGTGACAATACTGGTGCAATTGCCTTGGCAAAGGAATCCAGATTTCACAAGATAACCAAGCACATCAAGAGACGCTTCAATTCCATCCGGGATCTAGTCCAGGTGGGAGACATAGAGATTTGCAAGATACATACGGATCTGAATGTAGCAGACCCATTGACTAAGCCTCTTCCACGAGCAAAACATGATCAACACCAATGCTCCATGGGTGTTAGAATCATTACTGTGTAATCTAGATTATTGACTCTAGTGCAAGTGGGAGACTGAAGGAAATATGCCGTAGAGGCAATAATAAAGTTATCATTTTATTTCCTTATATCATGATAAATGTTTATTGTTCATGCTAGAATTGTATTATCCGGAAACACAATACTTGTGTGAATACATAGACAAACTAAACGTCACTAGTATGCCTCTACTTGACTCGCTCGCTAATCAAAGATGGTTATGTTTCCTAACCATAGACATGTGTTGTCATTTGATTAACGGGATCACATTATTAGGAGAATGATGTGATTGACATGACCCATTCCATTAGCTTAGCACCCGATCGTTTAGTATGTTGCTATTGCTTTCTTCATGACTTATACATGTTCCTATGACTATGAGATTATGCAACTCCCGTTTGCCGGAGGAACACTTTGTGTGCTACCAAATGTCACAACGTAACTGGGTGATTATAAAGGAGCTCTACAGGTGTCTCCAAAGGTACATGTTGGGTTGGCATATTTCGAGATTAGGATTTGTCACTCCGATTGCCGGAGAGGTATCTCTGGGCTCTCTCGGTAATGCACATCACATAAGCCTTGCAAGCATTGCAACTAATGAGTTAGTTGTGAGATGATGTATTACGAAACAAGTAAAGAGACTTGCCGGTAACGAGATTGAACTAGGTATTGAGATACCGACGATCGAATCTCGGGCAAGTAACATACCGATGACAAAGGGAACAAAGTATGTTGTTATGCGGTCTGACCGATAAAAGATCTTCGTAGAACATGTGGGAGCCAATATGAGCATCCAGGTTCTGCTATTGGTTATTGACCGGAGACATGTCTCGGTCATGTTTACATTGTTCTCGAACCCGTAGGGTCCGCACGCTTAACGTTACGATGACAGTTTCATTATGAGTTTATATATTTTGATATACCGAAGTTAGTTCGCAGTCCCGAATGTGATCACGGACATGACGAGGAGTCTCGAAATGGGCGAGACATAGAGATTGATATAATGGAAGCCTATGTTTGGACATCGGAAGTGTTCCGGGTGAAATCAGCATCTTACTGGAGTACCGGGAGGTTACCGGAACCCCTCGGTAACCTAATGGGCCTTAATGGTCCTAGTGGAGGAAGAGGAGAGGAGGCCTAGGGGCTGCCGCGTGCCCCTCCCCCCAAGTCCGAATTGGACAAGGAGGGGGGGGGGCGGCGCCCCCCGTTTCCTTTCTTCCCTCTCTTCCTTCTTCCCCAAGTCCTAATCCAACTAGGGAAAGGGGGGGAGTCCTACTCCCGGTAGGAGTAGGACTCCTCCTGCGCGCCTCCTCCTAGGGCCGGCCGCACCCCCCTTGGCTCCTTTATATACGGGGGCAGGGGCACCCCTAGACACACAAGTTGATCTCTAAGATCGTTCTCTTAGCTGTGTGCGGTGCCCCCTTCCACCATAGTCCTCGATAATATTGTAGTGGTGCTTAGGCGAAGCCCTGCGATAGTAGAACATCAAGATCGTCACCACGCCGTCGTGCTGACGGAACTCTTCCCCGACACTTTGCTGGATCGGAGTCCGGGGATCGTCATCGAGCTGAACGTGTGCTAGAACTCGAAGGTGCCGTAGTTTCGGTGCTTGATCGGTCGGGCCATGAAGACGTACGACTACATCAACCGCGTTGTCATAACGCTTTTGCTGTCGGTCTACGAGGGTACGTAGATCACACTCTCCCCTCTCGTTGCTATGCATCACCATGATCTTGCGTGTGCGTAGGAAAATGTTGAAATTACTATGTTCCCCAACATGAATAGTGTATCACTTTATACCCATTAATGGCCCGTTATTCCGTTGGGCCGTTTCCAGCCCATGTTATCTTTCGGCCTTCTTAGAGCCCATTTATTCTTTTGATCATTTCCAGCATTAGTTTACTTACGGCTGTTACTGTCATTTTCTGCTTGTGGGCCAAATTTAGCCCGTGGTTACAGTTGGCCCGTTTGTGGTCTGTTAATACGTTGGGCCGATTTCATAGCGTCATCAAATACGGCCTATTAACGATGGCCCGTTATGGTCGGCCCATGAACAGACGATTCCAACTCTAGCCCGTTTATGGCCATAATGTGGTCTGTTTGGCCCATGTTTGGCCAATCGATTATACGGCCCGTATAAGGCCCATTGATAATACAGCCCGCAGAAGGCCCATTGTTTCTACGGCCCGTAAAAGGCCCATTGTTTCTACGGCCCGTAGAAGGCACTGTTTCTACGGCTAGTAGGAGGCCCAGTGTCACTACAGTAAATATTAGCCCATGGTTATTGTGGCCTAGTTTTAAAAAATAGGTTATTGCAGCCACTAGCTAACTGCGGAAAAAGAACTGCAATGACTCCAAGAAAACAAATAAACAAGACAACAAGGAAATAAATAAGCAAGCAACTAACTCTAGGCTATCACGGCTATTACACATATTACATTCACTGGGCATCAAAGTTCGCCACCAGTGCAAATATAGGGAACAAAGCAGCATATCATATACACTGGTTGTCAAAGTTGGCGACCAACGCAAATAAATGCCGCAGCAAAACAAATCCAGAACTGAAACCACTTCAGAAGATCTCAAGAAACAATATCCTGGGTACCCATAATGCTGGCAAGATGCTTAGCAAGCTTATTAACTTTCTCTTGTTTGGTGCTTAAATCCTCCAACGCTTGCTGTTGCACCAGAAAATATGCATCTGAATTCTGCAGGGACTTCCTCAGTCCTTAAGCTTCCTGTCGCAGCACATCTGATCGATGTCTTTCAACTTGAAGTTGAGACTCAAGAAGACGAACTGATTCAGGCAGCGAGTTCGAAGAGCTTGTGCCAGCAGTAGTGGCCAGTAACTCGAACACTACATCAAGACAGGACTTTTGGGTTCCCTCACTATCGTCAAGATAGTTTTTATCAGCTTTCTTGGAGACCAACAGGGATGTCTCACTATCTTGAACCTTATCTGCATTACTTCCTTTACCATTGGATAACGCGGTACTGTTCTCCAATATTTTGTCCGCATTCTAAAAGAGAAACAAGCAGACACATCACATGTTTACCATGTTGTATATGAAACTCATTTTGGTAAATGAGTTCAGTAGTAAAGTGGACAGGATAACAACATGAAACAAACATATATCTATGTACCATGGTCACTTTATGGTCTATACCATTCTAGTTTTTGTTGCCAAATCAAGATAGAGACACAGTTCAAATAATATTTGTTCAAGACAAAGCAGAATAGACAGAATATAAGTGTGGGTAACTATAGAGCAATAACAACACTTGTAATGTGCATGACATGAGAACATAACTGTTTATTCAATTGAAACTGAAATCAACATAGAGCAGGTTACAACAGCAAACCAGTTAAAGAAACAGGTTTAAAACATACCTGTTGCGCCATTGGAGTTTCAATTCCATCCTTCAAATTTGAAAATAGTTGGTATGAGTAAATACAGTCATGCAAGAGCAAAGGAGTATGAACCATAGCTACAGAACCTGACCTGAGAACAAATCTTCTTCTCCTTTAAGCGTTGAGTTGGGATTCGGAGTGGTGGTCCTCGTGCTTTGGGCACTGCAGTTCCCTTACTAACTGCTCGTGTTTGGGTGCTCTGTGGTGGAGACGGTGCTGTGTCAACTGGAACTGGGTTACTATCTGCCGGGGTTGGGGTTAGAAGGGGTGTAGCTGGTTCTCTGTCCAACTGGGTAGGGGTACAATCTGCGAGAGTCTGGGTTATGTGTGGTGGATCTGGTCCTTGGGCAAGTACAACCGTGGTTCTATCTGCATCAACTGGTAGCACTATCTTTTCTGAAGACCGTGTTGTTACTCCCTTAGATACTGCCATCACGCTCTCCAATTCAAATGGCTGATAAACAAGAAAAGTAATTGAAAGTATAGACATTGTATGATAGACAGGTGCAATGGATAGTGGGGAATAAAAGAGGGCATGAAATAATTCATATTTATGTTGTCTAACCAAACAGGATAGCATGACACAATTTCACATATATGATGGCTAACTAAACAGGATAGCATGACACAATTTCACATTATGATGGCTAACTAAAAAAGATGGAAAGACATAGTTCAAAATATGAGACTATGTAAACAGGATGACATGACATAACTATATAATGTGTTTATTAAATAGGTTGGCATGCCATAATTCACATACATTCACGGATAGAATGCCATAATTCAAAATATGATGACTGTAAACACTAAACAGGATGAGATGATATAACTATATGATGTCTTTATTAAATGGGTTGCCATGCCATAATTCAGATAGATGATGTGTATGTACTATGTAAACATGATGGCATGATATAATTCAAATATATGATTTATATAGTAAGCAAGTAAGCAGATGGCAATCCATATATGATGTAAAAACTAAGCAATGCAAGACAACATGCATGACATGGGTAATATAACCCTGCCAAGTTTGAGCATAGACCTCAGGGGGAAAATAGGACTAGTCATTAGTCTCTGAATCCTCCTCTGAGGAGCTCTCTGTAACCAGCAAGATGTCTGCTTCAGCAGGTAGCATTGTCTGCTCTGAATACCTTGTTTTCACTCCAGATACTTCCATCACCGCTTCAAATGGCTGATGCACAGGAAGAGTAGTTGAATATACAAACATTGTCGCCAAATGGAACACGTAATACAAAAAAATGATAGCATGATATAATTCACATACATGATGATTGGCTAAACAGCATGGCATTGCATAATTCACATATATAATGCCTTTGCAACAAGATAGCATTGTATAATTCACATATATAATGTCTTGCAACAAGATGGCAATGCATAATTCACATATATGGTAATTAGACACTGAACAGGTGGCATTCACACAAAGCATGTCTAAACTAATCAAATGACATAGCAATGCGAGACACCATACGCACGATATGAGCAACATAACCCTGCCAAGTTAGAGCATACACCACGGGGGGGGGGATAGGACTGGTCATCTGTCTCTGAATCCTCCTCTGAGGAGCTATCCGTAACCAGCGAGATATGCGCTTCGTCAGATAGCATAGTCTGCTCTGAAGACCTTGTTTTCACACCAGAATTTGCCATCACCGTGTCAAACGGCTGATGCACACGAAGAGTAGTTGAATGTAATAACATTGGTGACAAATGTAATATGTAACGAAAAAAAGGATGGCCTGATATAATTTACATATAAGATGACTGGCTAAGCAGGATGGCATTGCAAAATTCACATATATGATGCCTGGCTAAACAAGATGGCGTTGCATAATTCACATAAACGATGAATAAACTAAACAGATGGCATTCACACAAAGGATGTCTAAACTAAGCAGATGACATATTTGATGTATAAAGTAAGCAATGCAAGACACCATATGCATGATATAACCAACATCAGCATGCCAAGTTAGAGCGAAGACCTCAGGGGGTAAATAGGAGTTGTCTTCTCCTTCTGAATCCCCTCAGAACAGATATCTTCCTCTCGATTACAATCCGAAATGCGTGGAGGGGGGGCTGCCTTTGCGCCTACCATGGAGCGACGTCTGCATGAAATTTTATTGCCACACAAGGCTCGTCTCTTTTGCTCTACATGTTCAGTTCCATTGTTTACAATAACTGTCATGCATAGGAATAAAACATAGTGAGATTATGTAAGGAGTGCATGCAGAAATCCAGAGTGATGGTAGCAACCTGTGGATAGACCCAAAACCAATAATAGCAGGCAGATAATGGCTTCAGTTAAAAAATACAGATAATGGCTTCTTTACTGTTTGTTTCCCACCCAACATGAAACTCATAGTAGACACCGGAGATTAACCAGATAGTAGATAGATACTATTGATAGCGGCCCCGATATGTACCCCACAACCATTTAAAAACTCAAGTTTGACCATTAGTTTGGAGCTGACTCAGAGTCTAATCGGTGAACAGGATGATAAAGTAGCATGTAATATTAAGCGATGCATAACGTAAGCAGACACGAAAGAGTGCGACCTCTCTTGCGGACCCGTGTAGTCCTCGAGGTCATCTGCTCGGTTGATGATGGTAGTGCAGTTTTCATGGCTGCCAGTGGCGGGGAAGAAGATCTGAGGTGGCGAAAGACAGTCTGGAGGCCGGATCCCTGCTGTGCTGGACCCTTCTGTCGTTGGAGCAGCTGAGCTGGGGTGGACGACGGCGCAGCAGGAGCGGGACAAACCACGCAAGGTTTTCTTTGACAACTATCTGTAAGAGAAGTAATTCTGTAAGGGCTCGTTTGAATTGGAGGATTCCAACAATGCAGGGATAGGAAATAGACAGGAATAGGATAGGAATGCACGTGCAAAACAGAGAATTTAAAAACACAGGATTTCTGCCAATCTGGGTGTTTGATTCACAACAATTGGAAGATCACAGGATGCAAAGAAGCATGGTGAGATTAAGTCAAACCACAAGAAAATGTATGGTTATAATGCTATTATGCTACTATCTCTTAGTCTTGTGCTTCATGAATAGGAATTTGAAAAGGAGGACAAGTGAAAATTAAAATTCCTACGTTTTTTTCTTTCAAGGAGACACTAAAGGAACAAATCCGTGTGCTCAGTGGACAATATATATATATATATATATAACATGTAGAGTAAAAAAGAGATGCAACAAGTGTACAACCTCTTTGGCGAAGCCATGTCGATCTCAGTGTGATTGGGTTGGCCGGTGAGGATGCTCCGGCTGACTTGGCTATCGGAGGAGGGGAAGAAGATCTTAGGCGTCTGGAGATGGAGCCCGAGGTACTGCTCCGCTGTGATGGAGGATTTCGTCGTTGGAGCAGCTCCGGTGAGTTGTACGACGCTGAGGCTGAAGCAGGACAAGAGAGACAATGAACAACGTTAACCTGAGTGGAATTCTAATAGCATCTCCAATACATGACGTAAAATACATAACCACAAAGTGCTAGATGTAAAATACATCAGCCACTCATCTCTGAACTTAACTGTCGAAACTGAACTTAACTGTCGAAATTGAACTTAACTGTCGAAACTGAACTTAACTATCTAAACTGAATTTTGCTGTCGAAACTGAATTTTGCTATCGAAACTGAACGCACTAGCAAGGTGAGGCTACACGTCGGTCGACTGACTTTTTCATCTCTGGTCAGTCGATTTTGCAGCCGTTGGATACGAAATCAAGGGCATGCGGTTCATCTTCAACCTCCACCCCCTGAGCCGGCCAAACAGCAGCCCCCCACCGCCTGCGGTGCGCTGCCCCGCCTGCCCCGAAAACACTCCCCACCGCCGGTCCGCCGCTGCCCCGGCCATCCCTCTAGGTCCCCTCGTGCCGAGATTTTTCTCCAACGATCCCCACGCCACCGCCCCGCCAACGCCCCGCCACCGCCGGCGACCACCGCCCCCATCCTGAACCCTAAGATAGATAGTGGGGTACCTCTCCGGCGAGCCCCCCTCCCCACTGCGGCTAGTTCTTCCTTCACCCCGGCGGCATCGGAGTGAAGTGTAGCTAAATCGGAGCAGCATCGCAAGCAAGAGCAAGAGCGAGAGCAGCAGCGCGAGGAAGAGCAATAGCAAGAGCAGACCAGGCAGGGGACCAAGAGAAAGGGCAGAGCAGTAGCGCGAGCGAGAGCTAAAGCAGCAGCAGGTCCTACTGATGTGGACGTCGCCACCGAGGGAGCGACGCCGTGGAGGAAGTAGCCGGCGACGCCGCCATGGATGGAGCCGCGCCGTGTCGGCTCGGGACCGAGCGCCGGCAGCACCGTGAGATCGTATCAAGAAGAAAATGCGGCGATTAGTGTACAACCTCTTTGGTGGCGCCGATTAGGCTGCAACTTCATCCGAGGAAACGGTGATGATGATGCTCTTCCGGTGGTGCAGGTCAGGACGGCGGTGTGGGAATGGAGGTGGCGCAAAAGACGAGGGGAACATCGGGGCAGCTCCTTGGAGGTGGAGGACAGGGTGGCTGAACCGGCGGGACGATGAGATCGACGATGGATCCTCATCCGGTACGGTGGATGAGGGACGTCGAGGTGTTGCTGTGGACGACGTCGTCGGGGAAGAGGCTCCGGCTGGGTGGCGGATGGATCGGGGTGTAGGGTTTCATCGCGGGTTTTCGCGGCCTCGGTGTACGAATGGGTGGGCGGATGGGATGGCAGTGGGGAACCATGGCTTAGAGACACGCTTGTCCGAAATGTGGGGTAAGTTACGAAAGTACCCCCACCGATTTGAGGCCATTCTTTCGGTTCAGGGGTACCACGGGCATTTCGCATGTCGGGATTTCACAGGAGGTGGGAGTTTTCGTGCGCATTGTAATTTTGGAATAGCAAGGCGCGGGTTGAGATGGAGGGAGTTGTCGAAGCACAACGAGACAAAGATATATCTTAAATATTTCGGGCTAACAAGGCGCGGGTTGAAATTTCCGGACAAGCCTAACATGTACTGTACCAAATCAATGCGCCCTACAAATGTCATTCAAAACTTTGAATTCATGTTATGTTCAATTAAAATATTTCGCTACGTGTATAATGCATGCAACCTACTACTCAAATGAACATTTTAGTGCATTCCAAACGTATATACTACCGCTTCAATATGAACTAAATTTGAATTCGTTTCTCTATTTGAATAAGATCTACAGTAATGATTGTTGTGAAGTCAAAGCATTTGAATTCGTTTCTCTGTTTTAATAAGATCTACAATCATCATTATTGTCAAGTTAAACCATCGTTTGTGTATTATCTTCACAGCACACCACATGATTAGTCTCGAGTTACATATGAACTATGTGTACTATATGAACTCGAACTAGATTTTTTGAATCCACTTTATTTTGATTTCAAATCACATTACATTTCTAGCTCTAGCTAGATCTTCATAATCTAAACCATGTCTCATATGTATAATGTGTTTATCACATTATGTATGGTGCCCCGCCCCCTACGCCTACAAGTATTTAGATGTGAGTTGCAAACACCACACATTACCACAAATTCAAATAAAATGTGAGAATGTTCGATATATAGTATTGTTTAGATTGTTCGATATTTAGTTGTAAGCTGCAAACGCCACACATTATCACAAATTCAAATAAAATGTGAGATTGTTTGATGTATAGTATGGTTTAGATTGTTCGGCATTTAGCTGTGAGTTGCAAACACCATGCATTATCACATTATGGTATAACATGTGCACAACATGTGTATCACCGCTATATTCATGCATGCAATGTTTAAAACACTATGATCTCCTATTCAAATATATGAATCCGCTTTCATATCAAATTATGATCTTTGTTAGTCTCTTACACCCACACAATCCTCTAACCTTTGTAGCTACCACTAACTTTCTCTCGTGCATGCACACGCCCTCCTCGCCCTCCCCCTCCCTCGGCATTCTATCCACCGGGCACATTCATTTTTTTCTTTAGGTCATTCTCCCAGAGTCTCCACAACTCCTTTCCGACACACACCGATCGATAAACCTCTCCAGCGATGCCTGCCTACAACATAGAAACACACCTTCAATCTCCTCCTTTATGTGTCCTTGCCTCGTGTCTCTCATACGGTTAGATACACGTGTAAACTCTCGCCCCTCTTTTCATCGCTCTCACAACTGCACACTCCTCCCCCTATCTAGCTAGTAGTTGGGCCTCTCGCACCACCTCCTAGCTCCATTCTCTCTGTCTATCCGTCTCGCTGGGCCTTATTTGCCTCTAACAAATGGACGTACACTAACCGATCTCTCACTATACATATAGCTAGCTAGGTCCTTATAACTCGTTTTTACCCACACGTCAATCGATCTACCTCATTAGTTGTGTCTCTCCCTTCCTCCGACAAACAACAATTGATCTACCGATCTAGTTAGGTTTGCTTACCAAACACATGGTTCCCCTTCATCATCCATGGATGCGCCCCGACAAATCTATCACGCACAGGCACACACAGAAACACATCCCCACTCTTATTAATAACATTGCAGTTCCACCCTCAGTCTGTCTAGTAGGCCTCTCCCACCATCTTCGAGAAGAAACTCCATCACCCATCTAGCACTCTACCCCTCTCCCACCCTCTCCCTTCCTCTCTCTCTCCTCTCTCTCTCCCATCATATTTCCCGTCCTTCAGTTATGTATGGATGTCGACTGATCTCCCTCAAGACATAGCTGGGTCTCTCCTTCTCAACACATATACGAGTCGTTCTACCTCTATAGTTAGGCCTCTGCCTACCCCTCCCACCACCCCCTCCCCTCCACACACATCGATACATCAAGCGCTCTAGTCATGTCTCCCTGCCACACACAAACTTGACGTGTGCCCTCTAACGTTCCGGTAGGCCAGTCGCCCTATATCTTTGACTTGTACACACACACAATTTCGATGGCTCTCTTCATCGATCTCGCACCCACCCACTTGATCCTCTCTTCGACTCTATTGATAGCTATGACCCCTCCCTCTCTTCTCATGGATTGCCCGACCCTCTATGTATGATATGGATAGGCCTCCATTTCACACACATTGCATGCAAAATTTTGTTTGAGATGTCATCGACACATATTCCCATAAATAATTCACGAAATCAACCCCCACCCCACCCCCACCCCAAAACAAAAAACACTCATGAACGCAGTTTGTATCTCTCTCACACACCCACGTAGGTGGGGGACGTGCATGAAGAGAAGAGGTGCATGCACGGCGCACGTACTCCCATCTCTTTCCCAACCACACCCGCGCGGGTACACGATGGAGCTCATTTGTGTACGAAAAAGGCAGCCCACGTGGTAATTTTGCATGTGTCCACTTGGTGGAGGGAGGATCGTCTACCACGGGTGAACAAACAAATTGCGACTTGACGTGTTATGTTAAAAAAAGAGGCAAACCATGTGGGGCCTACCATAGAGGCAAGGCTCTATACATTGGAGTACTTTTGATGTGTCCCGTCAACTCGCAGAACGAGGAGAAGCTTGCTTAGTACGCCGTCTCCCCCGCCCACGGGCGCGGTGGCTCGCAGGATGAGGTGAAGCTTGCTTACTACGCCTTACGCCCGCTCCCTCGCCCATGCGCGCGGTGGCTCACAGGACGAGGAGAAAAAATTACTACTCCCTCCATTTACTCCTCGTCCCTACTACCTTGGTTATAGAGATTATATCATATTGTTTGGAATATATATGTCCTTTAGTAGATTTCAATATGAACTACTAGTACATACTCCAAACACTGATGTATATAGACGTATTTTAGAGTGTATATTCACTCATTTTGCTTCGTATGTAGCACTCTCCCTGGCCCCTCGACCCTCGCCCACATGGTGGACGTGCAACAATTCATTCGGTCTCATATAGCTAGAACGATATATACTGCACTACCATTATTGCTCGACTTCCCGAAGAGGCGAAGAGCCAATCGCAAGGTCAATATTTTGGAGATGCCAAGCGCAAGGTTATATGAGAACGAGTAGTAGGTGCCGCGTCATTTATAAATAAAGTTTTTTTCTTCAGTGGCACGTATGCAATATGATAGGTTCATATGGAGAGAAAAGGAGTACATAGTCAGGACGGGCCAGCCTACACGGTTGCTTGTTGGGGTTGCTCTCTTCATACTCTCTCGCATAAAACGACTGTGGCCACATTTCTAACATCCCGGCAGATCACGTCCGCTTGGGGAAGGGGTGCATGCTTAGTGTAGATGCGGTGGCCGTCGCCGACGGCGAAAACCCACTGTCGGCACGTCCCGATCAGGGGTCCCCGCCGTTCTCTCTCACAAAGCCGGTGAGGTTGCCTTCATCCCTTGCTCACTGCCGCGACGTGGGCAGTTGCCGCCTCCCGCCGCCCTCCTCAAGGTTGAGCTACGTCCCTCAGGTACAACTCCCTTTACAGCCGGCTTGCACCACTGCTCCAGCTGCCCACACCACTCCCTGTGGATATTTCTCTACTTCTTTGCCCCACACATACCTCTACTGGCTTCTACGTACTGTATTTGTGATGAGTTTATGTCTCATCAACTAGTCCCAGTAATCTTATTCTAATCACGCTTGTTCAATTTCTTTTCCACAGGGATGCTCATCTCGATTTTGGTGAAACTGCACAAAATGATCCGATGGTCAAAAGGGTGCAAACTTCATTTATTAGGAAGCTCGAACGTTGCCAGCAAATTGAAGCTTGGTCAGGGTTCACGGTTCAAGGGCTAGGGACAACATGGATCGTTTTTTTCTTTAGCTGCATCTGTTCCAAAAATAAGTGTCAACTTTGTACTAAAGTTTGCACAAAGTTGAGAAACTTATTTTGGAACGGAGGGAGTACATATTTGCTATGATCTGTCAATCATTGAGATGCAATAGCATGCATGTTAGTCTCCTTTGTATTTGATGAAATGTTGCAACGGACAACCTTGGATGCAAGATACATGTAACAGAAGCTGGAAGCTTCATAGCATTGTACATATTTATCTCGCTGATAAATTACAGTATGTACTATACTAGTACTTCCTCGTCCTAAATATAAGTCTTTGTAGAGATTTCACCATGAGCCACATGCGGATGTATATAGATGCATTTTAAGTGTAGATTCATTCATTTTGTTCCGTATGTAGTGGAATCTCTACAAAGACTTATATCTACTAGTAATAGCTAGCCCCCACTACTAGGAATTCTCTATCCTCTCCTTGAGCCACGTCATCAAAATTGATGTAGCCGTTAGATGAAGTAAATCAGTCCATAATAGCCGTCTGATCTTGACGTTGAGAGGCTCCACACTAAGCCACATGCAAGCATGCAGAAATACCGTGCCACATGCATGTGAGCGGGTTTTAAATCACATCAACATGTATGCATGCAAGCATGCACCGGTAGCATGCATGTAAGTGAGCTTTTAAGTCCCATTAACATGTCAAAAAGAAAAATATAATCCCATTATGCAGTAGGAGTTCAGTTGGCTGATCTTTTTTCCTTACGTGGGATGATCTAAATGTTAATGGGAGTTTATTTAGTTTGGCTACTAGATTTGTCATGCGGTCATAGAGTTTTTTTTGTTCTATGAAATCGATAATTTTGCGCAGAGAGATATACCGCTGTTCTGCGCCAATGCACGGGGACTCATCTAGTAATATTTAGGAACGGAGGGAGTACTATGTAAAGAGTTAGATGTCGCACGGTGATAGTGTGAGGTGGGCCATGTAATCACTGAGCCTGCGTGTTTTCACTGCTCTTGCACGCCTCCGCTGTAAGAATGGAGAAAATTGTAATCTAGTAGTAGTAGTAGTAGTAGTAGTAGTAGTAGTAGTAGTAGTAGTAGTATACCTCCTTTCGCCGAAAGCGTGGGACATCCAGCAGTCCTACCACCTCAGTAATAAAGACCAATGAGCCGTCAAATCACATAGACCCAACAGTAAGTTGGACGGACAAAGCAACCATCACTCTTGCACCAGTGAGAGGTCGCGTCCGCTCTGCCCGGGCATGAATGCGGCACCGATTCCTTGGAGCGGCGCTGACCGTTTCGGGCGGGAAGCGCGTGCGGGCGATGGAGGGGCTTTGGGTGGGCCAGGCTGGTCAGGAGCGGGCATGGCAGCTGTCCGCATGTCCCTACCGGACACGCCCGGAAACGAGAGGATGCACCGACTCTCGTGGCTAAAATCGTACACTACACAACATCTCTCTGTAGGAGTAGGTCGATCTGTCGCTCTCTCTAACACACACATGGTGTTAAACACACACACACACACACACGCACCTTGGTCCCGTTGCACCTTCTAACGTGACTTATTACACCTAGACGGAGGGAGTAGTAAGTATATGAGATACGGTGGCACACTGACTTAAGTCGAATACAAGTGGCCAAAATTTGTGTGCATGTTATAATAAGGATTCACTTAAAATAGTACGTGAGCGAGCAGAGGGATCAATTGGACAGTGTTCCCGAGCAGTAGCGAGATGTGTGAGGTAAGGTGACTAAGGCTGCATTATTTCTGCACCACTATGGATAGTCTTACCACCAAAGCCACATGACACGATTATGATTGAAATCCCAATGACTCCCACACACAAAAAAACATGACATTCTTGTCACATGAATGCAGGAATGTATAAAAGGTTATTTCCCTCTCGTTGAACATAACGGGAGGGTTGTGTAGCTGGTTAGCCTGTTCGCTCACTCTCTCGCCCTATCCCGCTGGAGCCTCAGCGCTTGTAGTTGCTCTCTTCACACTCTCTCGCCCTATCCAGATCTAAACAAGACTTCGTTGGCCTCTCTCTCTGCCCTCACTGCTGCTCAAAGAGCCGGCAGGATCCGTCCACCGGGAAGGGAAGCAGGCTTAACGTTGTCGCCGTCGGCGAGGGACTACCGGTGCAGTTGTTCACTTTCCACCCAGCGGCGGCGGGGGAGGGCCTCCGACCCCTTCTTCTTCGCCGCCGTCCCATCGCCCACCGAACCACGCCCCAAGAACCTTAAGGTATAATTTACTTACTCCACATGCATAGCTCTAGCCGCATGTATAACATGAATCTAGGACGTGGTTCAAAGAGGAAAGGAGTGGGGGAAAGTAGTGGGAAAAGTTGTATATAGCATGAATCTAGGACGTGGTTCAAAGAGGAAATGAAGGGGGAAAGTTGTATAGCATTAATCTAGGACGTGGTTCAAAGAGGAAAGGAATGGGGGAAAGTAGTGGGGAAAGTTGTATCGCATAAATCTAGGACGTGGTTCAAAGAGGAAAGGAAGGGGCGAAAGTACTAGTTCAAAAAGGAAAGGAAGGGACAAGGCTGTAGAGTTTGAGCAGGACTAGATTTGCTGCGCTCAGATAGGGAAAGGCGTCTAAAGATAACAAAACTGGGACCAACACAAATATGCTCCTTGGTTGCTTGTTCTTTGTTGCAACAGACTGTGCATGACCACAGTACATCGGTAGATGCACATGGTGCTGGTGCGTCTACTGTCCCGTGCAACTCATTAGCTGTTGTTAATCTAAGGCCCTGTTTGGTTAAAAACTCCCTAGTCCCTACCCGCTGGGTTCCAGGTACTAAACATGGACTAGAGGTTATTAAATGACATGCTAAAAGACCATGTTACCCCTAGCAATGAACTAATAGAGACAAGGTGCGATGCGTGGTAGGGGCAACTGTTGGAAAAAGTCCCAAAAAGACTCCCTCGGGGTCTTCTTTCTTTAGTCCCAAATGCCCACTTTTAGTCCCTAAAATTCCCTCCTCTTTGGTTTAGATGGGACTGACACGGAGTTTTTTAGTCCCTACACCAAAATGTCCCTGTAAACAAACACCCTCTAATAATGCCACTGGAAAATTGATGCAATGCCACAGTTAAAAGCAAATTACATGTTTAACGAATTTTATTGTTAATATAATCTCTATGTTAATATTAATCAATGCCACCATTTGAGAAATGCTACTATCTTGCTTTCTTTCCCATTTAGATAAGATAGATGCTTCTTTTTGTTGGCTTCTGTGTCATCC
Source organism: Triticum aestivum (assembly GCF_018294505.1). Classification (NCBI taxonomy): domain Eukaryota; kingdom Viridiplantae; phylum Streptophyta; class Magnoliopsida; order Poales; family Poaceae; genus Triticum; species Triticum aestivum. Next base: position 617,134,784 of record NC_057800.1, read on the forward strand.
ACCGTTATTGACCACTAATTGTTTCCTTTGCACCTCTGTGTAAACAGGGTTATCTGCTTCACCTCGTTGCCATTGTGACCTTTTGTTGCACTGCACAAAACACTTTTGTTTTAAGAGTGTTTTGTGCAGTTCAACCAAAATGTCACACCGACAACGTTGCTTGATTGCTTGATCTTAGTGGAACTGCACAAGAGGAGATCTTACTTCCTATCCGTTAAGGAGAATTTGGTTCAAATCTTCTTCTTCTGAGTTATTTGAATTCTGCATCATGAGAGGTCAGTACTAGCCTTCTTTCACATGATTCTGCAGTGTGCATTCATATGTTGTGCTACTTGTATGATATGTTGCTTGATTTTAGTGAACTGCACAAATGGAGACAAGACTTCCAATCTGTATGTGCACTGTAATATCCCATTGAGGTAAGATAAGGATATTTCACAACTGCTGGCCTGTATTTTGCCACTTTCATCAGAAAATTAAGTTTAGTACTATACTTGTGCTCCCTAATTGACATGCCAAATCTTACATTGAAGGCGAAGCTTGTTTGTTATTGAACCAAGTGATGAAGGGGAAGAACAAGGGGAAGAAAAAAAAATCAACTCCCGGTGCTGTAATGAAGCACTGGAACTGTGATGACACAAGTAATGATATAGTTTTGCATCTTAATTTATTGCTATGGCTGGAACGAGCAATTGTTTTGCCACTAATTTGGTGCCACTCTTAATGTAATATGAATGGCCAGGCCTGTGTGTTTGATTGCAATGTACAGAAACGCTAAAAACCTGCTCAAACTCTTTGTACTCCTGTTCCTTTTTACTTCGAACATTGTGAAAGTGCATACTTTTTTGTATAAGATTGGTCAAAGTAGAGATACTTTGACTGCAGACAAAACTTGTATGCAGACTAGAAAGGACCGGAGGGAGTACATGTGAAACTACTGCAAACGAGGTGATCACCCTGGGAATAATGCTAGTACATATTGTTTTGCATGTTCATCCAATGCCAGTGATACAGGAATTCGAACTAATCGAAATAAATTCATTCATACACGGTCGGATTTCATATAAACATGCCAGATTTCATTACATTTCATACATTCTTCAACTAAAAAGGGGTGCGCTGGAGGTATAAATAATTAACCGAAGCTACCCACCTGTGTCCCGCTGAGCCGAACAGAAGCTTCAGTGACTTAACTGCAGGTGCAGTTGCATAACTGACATGTGGCCTGTTGGGCCCACGTGTTAGTTAGCCAACTTCACCAGCAGTTAAGTAGAAGCAGCGTTATTCTCCAGTAGAACTCCCCGACTCCACGTCGCCGCCAAGAAGCTAACCTGCCGTCAATGGTCAACTCGCCTAGCTTGGCTTCAACAGGAGGGTAGCAGCGGTGGCCTTACTTGGACCCGAGCGGCGGCGACCTACCGTGTTCTACTCTTCCTCGTTTTCTGTGTGGCACGGCCTCGTTGGTAGCGGGGCGGGGCCTCGGCGGAGCCGGCGATGTCCTCTGTCTCGTTGCCGGTGGGCGGCGCCTCAGCGGAGAGGTGGAAATCCTCCCCCGCGTTTCCGACAGGGTGGGGCCTCGGCTGAGCCGGCGATGTCCTCTGCCTCGTTGTTGGCGGGGCAGGGCGTTGGCGGAGCCGGAGATGTCCTCTGCCTCGTTGTTGGCGCCGCGGGGCCTCGACGAAGCAGGGCCTCGTCGACGCCAGCGGAGCAGGGACTCGTCGGAGCCGGCATTGTCCTCTGCCTCGTCCTCGGTCTCGCCAAACAACGCCTCGCCCACTTCATCGCCCTCTTTGCTAGCCTCTTTGTAGGCGGCCGCAGCCTCCGCCACCCGCATGCGCTCCCGCCAGTGCTCGAGGAGGCCGTTGCGGGCAGAGCGGTACGAGTCGAGCAGCGCCTCCTGCTCCGCCCGCTCCGCGGCGATCAGCTCCTCCGCCTGCAGGTGCTCCTGGAGGAGATGGTGGTTGTAGGCGGCGTCGGCCTGCGCCTCCTGGAACTGCTCCTGACGCATCTGCCTCACACTGTCCATATATTGGGCATGAGCCTCGCTGATGGTCATGGTGCAATGCACCGGCGAGGATGGCGCGGAGGAGGGGGTTTGCGCCGGATAGTCGACTACTGTCATGGATTTGTCATGGCAGATGTCCTACTGTCAGGACTTAGTCGCGAAGCCAACGCATCTATGTGGTAGCTTGAGAGGGGTTGAGCGGAATCGAGAGACGCAACACAAGACAAGGATTTAGACAGCTTCGGGCCCCGGGAAACATCATCCGGTAACAACCCTACATGTTGTTTGAGGCTAGGTCTTATTATGATCACGAGGGAGTCGCCGTAAACCGGCTCTCCTCTAGTTGTGTCTAGCCCTCGAGATTGTTTCTTGCTCTCTCTTCTTTGAGGAGCCCTGCCCCTCCTTATATCTGTTGAAGGGGCGGGTTACATGTGGAGTCCAACTCGGACTTTAACTTAAACTATTTTGACTTTCCTTCCCGGTTTAACATTGTTCTGCCGGTTTAACATTGTCTGCCGGTTTAACATTGTCTGTCGGTTTAACATTGTCTACCGGTTTAACATTGTCTGTCGGTTTACCGTCTGTCTTAGCCATCTGTCTTGACTCTCTGTCTTAACTCTCCGCTGCTTTACCATCCGCCGGTTTACCAAGTCCCAGCCTGTTTACAACTCCAGCCGGGTCATACCGCGGGGTATATCCCCGACAACTACCATGTTCTCCATTGCGACGTCGTCGTCCTCCGGCTGCCTACCGGCCAGCCGGTCGGCAGCAATGGCTGCCATCTCCTTGTGGTCCGTCGTCCGCTCGTCCCGAAGAGCACTGGAGCGCGAGGAAGCCATGGTGGGCAGTAGTGGTGTGGACAGGAGAAAGGGAACGGATGCGGATGACTGCGGCTATGGCCGGCGTAGCAGTTTATATAGCAATGGTGGGCGGGCGGAGGGACGGACGTGAGGCGCTGGAGTAGCCGCCTCGGCAACCGTGTATCATTAATGTGGGCGGCAGATGGATGGACGGACGACACTTGTGTCGTTTGAAGGCAGAGCAATCGCTTGCACCGAGAAGCGGGGCGGGCGGCGCTGACTGTTTCGGGGGGAAAGCGCGTGCGGGCGAGGAGATGACTTTACTTGGAGAGGATGACAATGGGGACCCACCAGGTCCATAGCCTCACGTATGCAAGTTCCTCCTTATTATATATATATGTATAAAACTATACTCCCTCCGTCTAGGTGAATAAGTCGTATTAGAAGGTGCATCACGACCTAGGTGCAAGCAGATTGGTGGAAAAGAAGAATATTTCTCTCTTCTAAACACAACATTTAATCACAGCAGTTAAGAGGATGCCTTATTAGCTACCCATGCAGGCCATCATAATTCATAGTAGGCAAAGCGCTTTTATTTCTTGCCTAATAACCGCATGGACATGCTGCATGCATTAGTCCTTGCCCGAGCAAAAGAAAGGGAGGAAAGGGGTTTCCACGGGAGACAACGAGGCAGAGGTGGAAACGCTCGATGGAGTTATTTATTTTGCTTCCCCCTGGTTTCCTGACATCACGGTCCCACACCATTGTCAACCTATGTAGTACTAGTCAATAAACGAGAGAATTGCACAAGAAGCGGCCGACAGCTGGGACCAAGCAGCTCGAGCATTATTTGTGTTTTTGAGGTGTGAGCACTTCAGAGTTTTTCGATGTTTAGCCTAGATATTAATTTTTCTCCTCTGAACAACAACGAAAACATCGCTGTAGGTATTAACTGGGTGGGCTGTGGCCCGTCTAGCCCAGGCCAGATATCCAGCCCAGATATTAATTTTTTTCAAGCTGAAAATGGCTAGCCCAGCTATACTTTTTCTAGGAATACCCAGGCAAGGTCAAGTTGTTATTCTCCGCCCCGCTGGGCTGCAAATCTTTCCTAGGAGGGATGCATTAGGTTTAACAAGAAAATGGGCTTTAAGAAATAAAATGGGATGTAATTATAAAAACTGGGCAGTAACTATAAAAGATGCACCAAACACGTGATTACTTTATAAAATATTATTTTTGGATATTGAAAATTTTAATTTCATTAATTGTTGCGAGCGCAATGTTTCGTTGGATTTTTACGTAATATAAATTTATATTGAAATTGCATTTAATCTGACTAGAAATTTCGGGATAAAAATATTTCGGATCCCATCAAAATGTGGGAAATTTTATTGAATTCTGTTTTGAACGGTTGGTTGAAATGGGATGTACTTTTAACAAACTGTAAATGGGCTGTAGTAAATTCCATTAGAATTCAAAAATGGACTACACATTCTTACAAATCTCAAATGGGCTATAAGTTCTCTACCACACACTTCTGGCCTTACTAAGTTGACGCGTCCCTAAAAAACAGAGTTGACGCGTATGCAAGGCTTTGTCAACTTATAGTCAACACACGGTTCTAGCAGCAGTGGCCGTTGGATGTCCATCCAACGGATGCCGTGCTTCTTCTTCAATCTCGGATATTCTAGCTTCACTCGCCCAAAAAATGATTCCTCCCCCTAACATCTGGGGCGCACCGTTTCAGAAGCTGACCTGTGGGCCTACTAAGTTGATGTACCAAGGGCTTTGTCAACTTAGTCAATATAATTGATTCTAGCTGCAGTGACCGTACGATGTCCATCCAACGGCCGTAGTGCTTCTTCAACCTCTGGTCTTCTTGCTCCAGCCGCCCAAAGCAGCACCGGTCGTGCCGCCTGCTCCTGCCTCCCGTGGCCGGCTGTGCTGCCGTGGAGGCCTCATCGCCCCCTACTATTCCCACCGCTGGCCAGGCCCTGCGGCGACGGCAGCCTCACACCACAGCCGAACGAGTGAACCCTCATACTCCTCTCCGCGTGGGCATCCACTGCCGCGTCTTCACCGGCTCCGCGTCGTCCCCTTCCTAGGCCACGCCGTCATCCACCGCCCTGCTGCTCTCGGCGCGGCGTGGTCAACGTGGAAGGAACGACTTCCATCGGACGTGGACTGTACGTGGAGAGGCTGACAGCTGGGTCCATGGCGGCAGCAAGGAAGTGCCTCCTTATTACGCAGAAAATAATGATTCCTCCACCTGACAGCAGGGACCCACCAGATGGGCCACCAGTATTTTGCGAAAAAAATCGTTTCCCCCTGACTGTTGGGACCCACCGGACGGGCCACCGTATTTCGCGAAAAAAAGTCCCCCCCGCTGTCAGCTCGGACCCACCGGAAGTGCCTCCTTATTACGCACAAAAAAAATGAATACTCCCCCGGCTAGCTGGGACCCACCTTGCTGGGAGGCTGACTTGTGGGCCTACTAAGTTGACGGGGACGAAGGGCTGTGTCAACTTAGTCAATATGAACGATTCTAGCTCCAGTAACCGTACGATGTCCATCCAACGGCTGTAGTGCTTCTTCAACCTCTGGTCTTCTTCCTCCAGCCGCCCAAAGCAGCGCCGGTCATGCCGCATGCTCCTGCCTCCCGTGGCCGGTTGTGCTGCCGCAGAGGCCTCACCGCCCCTACTATTCCAACCGCTGGCCAGGCCCTGCGGCGACGGTAGCCTAACACCGCAGCCGAACCAGTGAACCCTCGTAGTCCTCTCCACGCGGGCTTCCACTGCCGCGTCGTCCCCTTCCTAGGCCTCGCCGTCGTCCACCACCGTGGTGCTCTCCGCGTGGCGTGGTCAACGTGGTCAAGGAACGACTTCCATCGGAAGAGTACTGTACGTGGAGAGGCTGACAGCTGGGTCCACGGCCACAGCACATTTTTTTGTGATTTGCCAAGTAAGTCACTTTGTCAGGCCTGTTGGGCTGCAAATCTTTCAAGACGAGGAGAGCTTTCATTCGGCTGGCCAAGAAAATGGCCCATCAGTAGTGAGAAATGGGCTGTACATTTTTAAAACACATCAAACCGGCAGTTTAAAATATCTTTTTTTTCATTTCAAGATTTTAAATTATATTAATTTTTATGCGTGGAGAATTTGTTGGATTTTATATTGATATACATTTATTTTTAAAATCAGTTTGAATGTGAGTCGAAATTTCGGGATTAAAAACAGTTCAGACCGCACCGAAATATGCAAAATTTCGTATAATTTTTTAACCGTTGCCACAATATGGGCTGTAATGCTAACAAAAAGAATATGGGCTCCAAAAAAACCTTAAGAATTAGAAAATGGGCTGTAAATTATTAGAAATAATGGCAGATGGGATGTATGCTGTTTTCCACAGATTTGAGGCTTTCCTAAAAAAAGGTTGACGCACAAGCACTGACTGTTGGATGTCCATCCAACGACCGTCGTGCTTCTTCAATCTCTGCTCTTCCTGCTCCAGCCGCTCAAACAAGCGCCGGCGGGACTGCCTGCTCCCTCCTCCTCGCAGCCGGCTGTGCTGCCGCGCAGGCCTCACTGCCCGACCATACTCCCATCGCTGGCCTAGCCATCCCTCTACTCACCCACACCTGCTGTTATTCTCCAGCGACGGCAGACGAACCAGTAAACTCTCGTGCAGTCGTACTACCCTCCGCGTGGGAAACAACTGCCGAGTCTTCCCTGCCTCCGTGTCATCCCCTTCCTAGGCCTCGCCGTCGTCTACCGCCCTAGTGCTCTCGGCGCGGCGTGGTCAACATGGTCAAGGAACGACTTCCATCGGACATGGACTGTACGTGGAGAGGCTGACAGCTGGGTCCACGGCCGCAACAAGGAAGTGCCTCCTTATTACGCGGAAAATAATGATTCCTCCACCTGACAGCTGGGACCCACCAGACGGGCCACTGTATTTCACAAAAAAAAAATGTTTCCCCCTGACTGCTGGGACCCACCAGCTACATCTTCGCACGCAAGGAAGTGCGTCCGGGCAAAAAAAACGATTCACCCCCTGACTGCTGGGACCCACCAGCTACATCTTCGTAGGCAAGGAAGTGCCTGACAGTCGGGACCCACCTGGTCGAAGCGTACGTAGCGTTGTCATTCTGGTCGCGAACGTGTACGTACATAGTGGTCGATGTAGAGGCGCGCACGTAGCATGTACACGTACGTACAGCGGCCAGGGTGCAAGAAAGAAAATACGGCCACGTATGTGTACATACGGGCGGGGTCTCGAACGCCTACTCGCGCATATGTACGGCCAGGGCTCGTGTACATTGCTAGGTCGGAACAGAGAAACAACGTCGTCGTCGTGTTCATGGGGAGGCAACGGAATGCATCGTGTTCATGGGGAGGCATCGGAACGCGTGGGAGCCAACCGGCTGGGTCGGAACGGAATGCGTGGTCGTGCTCATCGGGAGGGCTTGGACAGAACAGGCGATGGAAACGAGGCCTAGCGTACTGCATAACGGAGGAAACAGACCTCCTACGTTCGGAACGGGGTCCTGTTGATCAGGAGGGGTCAGGCGTACCGCAAAACAGAGGAAACGGACCTCCTACGGTCGAAACGGGGGTCCTATTGATCGGGAGGGCTGTGGCGTACCGCAAAACGGACGAAACAGACCTCCTACGGTCGAAACGGGGGTCCTGTTCATCGGGAGGGGTGTGGCGTACCGCAAAATGGGACTCCACGGGATACTGTTCATCTCCACCGTCGACCCCCTCCAGCCTCCACGACCTACTATTCATCCACCGTCGACCTCCTCCAGCCTCCACCTGTGACTGTTCATCCAGCCTACACCGCGCGCTACTCCACCGGCTACTATTCAACCAGCCCACTCCACGGGCTCCTGTTCAACCACCCCTCCACGGGCTACTATTCATCCTGCCCTCCACCGTCTACTGTTCATCCAGAGGCAGCATCGATTGGCTTCAGTTAGCAGCAGTAGCGAAGGAATCGCTCGATTGGGTTCAGTTAACAGCCATCGATCGATCGCTCGGGTTCAGTAACGCGTAGCCTGCAATCACTCGGGTCTAGTGAGAGCCCAACGCCTCGCTTGGGTTCAGTTAGAGCCAATGCCTCGCACACACGCGCGTACGTGTACGAGAGAAACACGCATCGCTCGGCCCCCGACCTCCCACCGTAACCGGGAACTCCCCGAAATTTTCCTCGCCCTCGGTTCTACCACGGTTTTTTCCGTCATGGACGGCCCAAAGAATGTCATGCAGCTGCATCTCCGGCCCGCCCAGGAAGAAAAGCCCATTTCTGTCATGATTTTTTGTCATAGAAGTAGGAGCCCACCACATCTATGATGATACCGGGTTTTGTCACAATTATCATCATAGAAGTGTCATATGTATGATAGAATTTTTTTTCGTTCGGCCCAAAATGTCATGGATGTTTTTTTGTAGTGCAAGCAATTCAGTTGACAAACTGAAATTGATAAAGAAAAACTTTTTCAAACTCTGTTTGCTCTTGTTGTTGTAAATATGTAAAGCCAGCATTCAAGTTTTCAGCAAAGATTATGAACTAACCATATTCACAATAACATTTAGGTCTCATGTTTACTCATATCAATGGCATAATCAACTAGCGAGCAATAATAATAAATCTCGGATGACAACACTTTCTCAAAACAATCATAATATGATATAACAAGATGGTATCTCGCTAGCCCTTTCTGAGACCGCAAAACATAAATGCAGAGCACCTTTAAAGATCAAGGACTGGCTAGACATTGTAATTCATGGTAAAAGAGATCCAGTCAAGTCATACTCAATGTAAACTAACGATAATACATGCAAATGACAATGGTGCTCTCCAACTGGTGCTTTTTAATAAGAGGGTGATGACTCAGCATAAAAGTCAATAGATAGGCCCTTCGCAGAGGGAAGCAGGGATTTGTAGAGGTGCCAGAGCTCGATTTTGAAATAGAGATGAATAATATTTTGAGCGGTATACTTTCATTGTCAACATAACAACCGAGAGATCTCGATATCTTCCATGCTACACACATTATAGGCGGTTCCTAAGTAGAATGGTAAAGTTTATACTCCCCCACCACCAGTAAGCATCAATCCATGGCTTGCCCGAAACAATGGATGCCTCCAACTAACAACAATCCTGGGGGAGTTTTGTTTGCAATTATTTTGATTTGATTTGAGCATGGGACTGGGCATCCCGGTGACCAGCCATTTTCTCGTGAGTGAGGAGCGGAGTCCACTCGTCTTGAGAATAACCCGCCTAGCATGGAGGATACAGACAACCCTAGTTGATACATGAGCTATTCGAGCATACAAAACAGAATCTTTATTTGAAGGTTTAGAGTTTGGCACATACAAATTTACTTGGAAGGACAAGTAGATACCGTATATAGGAAGGTATGGTGAACTCATATGGAATAACTTTGGGGTTTATGGAGTTGGATGCACAAGAAATATTCCCGCTTAGTACAAGTGAAGGCTAGAAAGAGACTGGGAAGCGACCAACTAGAGAGCGACAACGGTCATGAACATGCATTAAAATTAATCAACACTGAATGCGAGCATGAGTAGGATATAATTCATCCTGAACATAAATATCGTGGAGGCTATGTTGATTTTGTTTCAACTACATGCGTGAACATGTGCCAAGTCGAGCCACTCGAATCGTTCAAAGGAGGATACCACCCTATGATACCACATCACAACCATTTTAATAGCATGTTGGCACGCAAGGTAAACCATTATAGACTCCTAGCTAATTAAGCATGGCATAAGCAACTATAATCTCTAATTATCATTGCAAACATGTTTCATTCATAATAGGCTGAATCAGGAATGATGAACTAATCAAATTTACAAAAACAAGAGAGGTCGAGTTCATACCAGCTTTTCTCATCTCAATCAGTTCATCATATATCTTCATTATTGCCTTTCACTCGCAAAACCGAATAGTGTGGATAATAATAATAGTGCACGTGCATTGGAGTAAGCTGGAATCTGCAAGCATTCAATTCAAGGGATAAGACGAGGTAATATGGGCTCTTTGTTAGATCAACAATAATGCATATAAGAGCCACTTAAAAATTTCATTGTGTTCTTCTCGTCCTAAAGAACAAGAAAAGAAATAAAACTATTTACACGGGAAAGCTCCCAACAAGCAAAAGAAGAACGATAAATCTTTTTGGGTTTTCTTTTAATTACTACTACTACATGCATGGAAAGTAAACTAACTAAAAGCTACAACTAATTTTTTTGTTTTTTATTAAGGTTTATCAAACACACAAGAAGAAAGCTTAAAAAGAAACTAAACTATCATGGATGATACAATGAAAAAGTATGAGCACCAACAACTGGCATGAGTGTGTTAATAGGAATGTAATGTCGGTGAGAAATACGTACATCCCCAAGCTTAGGCTTTTGGCCTAAGTTGGTCTATGGCCAAGGATCAAAGCTGCTCTCTCCGGTGTACTAAGGAGGGTCCTCAGGCTACCACTGGTTGGCGATCTCCTCCGGATCCCACTGATAAACAGACTAACGGTGAGGATCAAGTGGTGGTTCCGGCTCGGGCTCTGGAGCTGACGCCAGGCTCCGGTAGGCATGAATGGCCTCCGGAAGAACAAGGTACATGCCTGAAAATATGTTGAACAAAGAGGGCTCAGGCAAGGTAATAATCTCATAATAATTTTTGTTAAATATCAATTTATATTTGAGTATCTTCTTCTTATCCTTAACAATAAACTCATGTGCTACCATACTCTTATAATCTAGAACAATGGGAGGTAGCAACTTTTCCTCTTTCTCATAATGCCTGATAGGTATGTTAAAGTGTGCAACACGTCATGAGGTAAAGATGCCTCCAAGGACGGGGCCCTTTGTACGGTTCACATTTAATCATTTAGCAACAATAGCGCCTAAAATGAAAGTAGTATCATGAAACAAGGCATGGCGCAAAATAACAATATCAGGAGCACTAAGGTTTCCACAGTTCCCGCGAACAATTAAGCATCTACTAGCAAATATTGCAAATTAACGTAGAATAGGAAAAAGTATGCTAGTGATTCTCGCATCGAAAACTTTCCTCGTTTCCCCTACAGTAATCATATCAATAAATCCCTCCACATCATTACGATGTGGTTCCTCTATGCTGCCCTTAAAGGGTATCTTACAAACCCGGCAGAAATCAAATAGTGACATCTCCTTAAACTCATCATATAAATAAAAATCCACCGAAGGTGGCGATCTTCTAGCATGGAAATGAAAGTTTTGCACAAAAATATTGGTGAGTAAGAGATACTGTTCACGCTGGTCGTGGAGGAAGGCGGTGAGGCCTGCATTCTCAGCCAAATAATAAAAATCTTCATAAATCCCGGCTTCTCTCAAGAAATCATCACAAGGCCATTCACACGGCCGAACCTCCGCAGTACGAGGGAGATTATACTTGGGCTTCTTGTTCTCTTCACTTTGTTTATCCTTCGAGCTTCGGCTCGATGAGCCCCTCAATAATCTCTTCATCATTTTTTGAAATTTTTAGTAACTCAAAAATAAAGTGCACCAAACTCAACAAGATTAATAGCAACTACTCCTACAAGTGCCTAGAGGCCATATCATGCATTAAAACTACTTTTGACCACATAAATTTGACATGCAATCTCAAGAACAGGGTCACCTAAGCAGCAAAAATTTGCAATAAATAAAGCACCAAAACAAAAACTAATTGGACCATTGGAGGAGTCACATACCAAAGAACAATCCCCCAAAGCAGTTTTGTGAATGGAGCTTTGAGCAAGGAGATCAAAAATGGCAGCAAGATGAGCTAGAACTCGGGTTTGAGCTGGTGGGTGATTTTTTCTGGAGCAAGACGAAGTGTGTGGGTGCAAGGATAAGTGAAGGGGACCCACGTGGGGTCCACGAGGCAGGGGGCGCGCCTAGGGGGGTAGGCGCGCCCTCCACCCTCGTGGGCACATGGCTGCTCCCCCTGATGTGTTCTCAGTGCCAGATATTCTCAAATATTATAGACAAAATCATATTAAATTTTTAGGGCATTTGGAGAACTTTTATTTTCGGGGTATTTTTTATTGCATGGATAATTCTGAAAATAGACAGAAAATACTATTTTTGCTTTATTTAATATAAATAACAGGAAGTAAAAAGAGGGTACAGAGAGTTGTGTTTTCTACAATCATCCATCTCATGCTCATCAAAAGGAATCCACTAATAAGGTTGATCTGGTCTTGTTAACAAACTCATTTCGAATAACATGAAACCGGAGAAATTTCGAATCACACTAGGTTACCTCAATGGGGATGTGCATGTCCCCAACAATAAGAATATCATATTTCTTCTTGACAGTAGGAAGAGGAAATTCAAAACCTCCAATAGTAATAGTTGGAATTTTTCCAATAGAATTGATACTGTGGACTTGAGGTTGTTTTCTCGGAAAGTGTACCATATGCTCATCACCATTAACATGGAAAGTGACATTGCCTTTGTTGCAATCAATAAGAGCCCCTGCAGTATTCAAAATGGTTCTTCTAAGAATAATATACATATTATCGTCCTCGGTAATATCAAGAATAACAAAGTCCGTTAAAATAGTAATGTTTGCAATCACAACAGGCACATCCTCACAAATACCGACAGGTATAGCAGTTGATTTATCAGCCATTTGCAAAGATATTTCAGTAGGTGTCAACTTATTCAAATCAAGTCTACGATATAAAGAGAGGCATAACACTAACACCGGCTCCAATATCACATAAAGCAGTTTTAACATAGTTTCTTTTGATGGAGCATGGTATAGTTGGTACTCCTGGATCTCCTAGTTTCTTTGGTATTCCACCTTTAAAAGTATAATTAGCAAGCATGGTGGAAATTTCAGCTTCCGGTATATTTATTTTATTTGTAACAATATCTTTCATGTACTTAGCATAAGGATTCATTTTGAGCATATCGGTCAAACGCATACGCAAAAAGATAGGTCTAATCATTTCAGCAAAGCGCTCAAAATCCTCATCATCCTTTTCTTGGATGGTTTAGGAGGAAAGGGTATGGGTTTCTGAACCCATGGTTCTCTTTCTTTACCGTGCTTCATAGCAACGAAGTCTCTCTTATAATAACATTGATTCTTTGATTGTGGGTAATCAAGATCAACAGCAGGTTCAGTCTCTACATCATTGTCATTGCTAGGTTGAGCATCAACATGAACATCATCATTAACATTATCACTAGGTTCATGTTCATTACCAGATTGTGTTTCAGAATCAGAAATAGAAATATCATTGTGGTTCTCAGGTGTGTCAACAACAGGTTCACTAGAAGCATGGAAAGTCCTATCATTTTTCTTTTTCTTCATTTTAGAAGGACTACGTGCATCTACATTAGTTCTATGAGAATCTTGCTCAATTCTCTTAGGATGGCCCTCAGGATACAAAGGTTCCTGAGTCATTATACCCCCTCTAGTCATAACTCTAATAGCATTATCATTTCTCTTATTATTTAATTCATTGAGCAAATCATTCTAGCCTTAAGTACTTGTTCTACTTGAGTGGTAACCATAGAAGGATGTTTACTAATAAGTTTAAGCTCACCTTTAACACTAGCCATATAATCACTCAAGTGTTCAAGCGTATCAGCATTGCGTTTCAATTGTCTACCAACATAGGCATTGAAGTTTTCTTGTTTAACATTAAAATTATCAAACTCATCTAAGCATTGGCTAGCAGACTTATTACGAGGAATATCACCTTCATCAAATCTATAGAGAGAGTTTACCTTTACTACCTGTGTCGGGTTATCAAGACTATGTATTTCTTCAATAGGTGGTAAATTGTTAACATCTTCAGCTTTAATACCTTTTTCTTTCATAGATTTCTTTGCCTCTTGCATATCTTCAGGACTGAGAAATAGAATACCCCTTTTCTTCGTAGTTAGCTTAGGAGGTGGTTCAGGAAGCGTCCAATCATTTTCATTACTCAACATATTATTCAATAGCAATTCAGCTTGATCAACAGTTCTTTCCCTGAAAACACAACCAGCACAACTATCCAGGTGGTCTGTGGAAGCATCGATTAGTCCATTATAAAAGATATCAAGTATTCCATTTTTCTTGAGAGGATGATCAGGCAAAACATTAAGTAATCGGAGAAGACTCCCCCAAGCTTGTGGGAGACTCTCTTCTTCAATTTGCAAAAAAATATATATTTCCCTTAAAGCAGCTTGTTTCTTATGAGCGGGGAAATATTTAGCAGAGAAGGAACAAATCATATCCTGGGGGCTACGCACACAACTAGGATCAAGAGAATTAAACCATGTTTTAGCATCACCCTTTAATGAGAATGGAAACAACTTAAGGATAAAGTAATAGCGAGTTTTCTCATCATGAGTAAACATGGTGGCTATATCATTTAATTTAGTAAGATGTGCCACAACAGTTTCAGATTCATAGCCATAAAAAGGATCAGATTCAACCATAGTAATTAACTCAGGATCGATAGAGAAATCATAATCCTTATCAGTAATGAAGATAGGTGAAGTAGCAAAAGCAGAGTCATATTTCATTCTAGCATTCAAAGACTTCTCTTTAAGCTTAGCTAATAATTTCTTAAGATCAAATCTATCATTGCAAGCTAAGTAGTCTCTAGAAGTTTCTTCATCCATAACATAACCCTCAGGCACAAGAGGCAATTCATATCTAGGGGGAGAATCTTCATCATCACTTTCCTCAATGTTATCTGTTTCAATAATTTCATTCTCTCTAACCCTAGCAAGTTGTTCATCAAGAAATTCACCTAGTGGCACAGTATTGTCAAGCATAGAAGTAGTTTCATCATAAGTATCATGCAAAGCAGAAGTGGCATCATCAGTAACATGCGACATATCGGAATGAATAGCAGGAGTAGGTGTCGCAAGTTTACTCAAAACAGAAGGTGAATCAAGTGCTGAGCTAGATGGCAGTTCCATACCTCCCCTCGTAGTTGAGGGAAAAATCTTGGTTATTTTATCTTTCAAGTTCTTTATAGTGATCAGCAGATATAAATCCCAAGTGAATCAAAGAATAGAGCTATTCTCCTCGGCAACGGCGCCAGAAAATAGTCTTGATAACCCACAAGTATAGGGGATCACAACAGTTTTCGAGGGTAGAGTATTCAACCCAAATTTATTGATTCGACACAAGGAGAGACAAAGAATATTCTCAAGTATTAGCAGCTGAGTTGTCAATTCATAAAGCACCTGGAAACTTAATATCTGCAGCAAAGTATTTAGTAGCAAAGTAAGATGATAGTAGAGGTAACGGTAGCAAAAGTAACAGTAGCAGTTTTGGTTTTATAGTGATTGTAACAGTAGCAACAGAAAAGTAAATAAGCGAAGAACAATATATGAAAAGCTCGTAGGCAATGGATCGGTGATGGATAATTATGTCGGATGCGATCAATCATGCAAAAATTATAACATAGGGTGACACAGAACTAGCTCCAGTTCATCAATGTAATGTAGGCATGTATTCCGAATATAGTCATACGTGCTTATGGAAAAGAACTTGCATGACATCTTTTGTCCTACCCTCCCGTGGCAGCAGGGTCCTATTGGAAACTAAGGGATATTAAGGCCTCCTTTTAATAGAGTACCGGACCAAAGCATTAGCACATAGTGAATACATGAACTCCTCAAACTGCGGTAATCACCGGTAAGTATCCCGATTATTGTCACTTCGGGGTTAACGGATCATAACACATAATAGGTGACTATAGACTTGCAAGATAGGATCAAGAACTCACATATATTCATGAAAACATAATAGGTTCAGATCTGAAATCATGGCACTCAGGCCCTAGTGACAAGCATTAAGCATAGCAAAGTCATAGCAACATCAATCTCAGAACATAATGGATACTAGGGATCAAACCCTAACAAAACTAACTCGATTACATGATAAATCTCATCCAACCCATCACCGTCCGGCAAGCCTACGATGGAATTACTCATGCACGGCGGTGAGCATCATGAAATTGGTGATGGAGGAAGGTTGATGATGACGATGGCGAAGGATTCCCCTCTCCGGAGCCCCGAACGGTCTCCAGATCAGCCCTCCCGAGAGAGTTTAGGGCTTGGCGGTGGCTCCGCATCGTAAAACGTGATGAATCCTTCTCTCTGATTTTTTTCTCCCTGAACACGAATATATGGAGTTGGAGTTGAGGTTGATGGAGCGTTAGGGGGCCCACAAGGCAGGGGGCACGCCTAGGGGCGTAGGCGCGCCCCCACCCTCGTGGACAGGGTGTGGGCCCCCTGACGTTGATTCTTTTGCCGGTATTTTTTATATATTCCAAACACAATATCCGTTGATTTTCAGGTCATTCCGAGAACTTTTATTTCTGCACAAAAATAACACCTTGGCAATTCTTCTGAAAACAATGTCAGTCCGGGTTAGTCCCATTCAAATCATGCAAGTTAGAGTCCAAAACAAGGGAAAAAGTGTTTGGAAAAGTAGATATGACGGAGACGTATCACGGACACACCATTACGCTGTGGTGTTCTAGGTGGCATGAGTTGCGAAATGATTACACATTGTTTCAAATGAAGACCAAACTCATAACTCAAATATTCACCTCCACGACCATTATTCCCTGATTTTCTCTGATTTAAATGAATAACCGTCTCGCATCAAGCAAGATCCAGATATAATGTTCATGCTCAACGCTGGCACCAAATAACAATTATCCAGGTCTAAAACTAATCCTGACGGTAGATGTAGAGGTAGCGTGCCAACGGCGATCACATCAACCTTGGAACCATTTCCGACGCGCATCGTCGCCTCGTCCTTAGGCAATCTTCCGTCTAATCCGTTGCCCCTATTTCGAGTTGCAAATAAGAGCAACAGAACCAGTATCAAATACACAGGCGCTACTATGAGCATTAGTAAGGTACACATCAATAACATGTATATCAAATATACCTTTCACTTTGCCATCCTTCTTATCCGCCAAATACTTAGGGCAGTTTCGCTTCCAGTGACCAGTCTCTTTGCAGTAGAAGCACTCAGTTTCAGGCTTAGGTCCAGACTTGGGCTTCTTCCCTTGAGCAGCAATTTGCTTGCTATTCTTCTTGAAGTTTCCCTTCTTCCCTTTGCCATTTTTCTTGAAACTAGTGGTCTTGTTAACCATCAACTCTTGATGCTCCTTCTTGATTTCTACCTCCGCAGCCTTAAGCATCGCGAGGAGCTCGGGAATTGTCTTTCCATCCATTGCATATTGTAGTTCACCACGAAGCCTTTATAGCTTGGTGGCAGTGATTGAAGAACTCTGTCAATGACACTATCATCAGGAAGATTAACTCCCAGCTGAGTTAAGTGGTTATGGTACCTAGACATTCTGAGTATGTGTTCACTGACAAAACTATTCTCCTCCATTTTGCAGATGTAGAACTTGTTGGAGACTTCATATCTCTCAACTCGGGCTTTTGCTTGAAATATTAACTCCAACTCCTAGAACATCTCATATGCTCCATGACGTTCAAAACATCTTTGAAGTCCCGATTCTAAGCCGTAAAGCATGGCACACTGAACTATCGAGTAGTCATCAGCTTTGCTCTGCCAAACGTTCATAATGTCTGGAGTTGCTCCTGCAGCGGGTCTTGCACCTAGTGGTTCTTCCAGGACGTAATTCTTCTATGCGGCAATTAGGATAATCCTGAAGTTACAGACCCAGTCCGTGTAGGTGCAACCATCATCTTTCAACTTAGCTTTCTCTAGGAACGCATTAAATTTCAAGGGAACGGTAGCACGGGCCATTGATCTACAAAAACATAGATATGCAAAAAACTATCTGGACTATGTTCATGATAAATTAAAGTTCAATTAATCATATTATTTAAGAACTCCCACTTAGATAGACATCCCTCTAGTCATCTAAATGATCACGTCATCCATATCAACTAAACCATGTCCGATCATCACGTGAGATGGAGTAGTTTCAATGGTGAACATCACTATGTTGATCATATCTACTATATGATTCATGTTCGACCTTTCGGTCTTAGTGTTCCGAGGCCATATCTGCATATGCTAGGCTTGTCAAGTTTAACCCAAGTATTCTGCACGTGCAAAATTGGCTTGCACCCGTTGTATGTGAATGTAGAGCTTATCACACCCAATCATCACGTGGTGTCTCGGCACTGCGAACTATAGCAACGGTGCATACTCAGGGAGAACACTTATACCTTGAAATTTAGTGAGGGGTCATCTTATAGTGCTACCACCGTACTAAGCAAACTAAGATGCATAAAAGATAAACATCATATGCAATGAAAATATGTGACATGATATGGTCATCATCATCTTGTGTCTTTGATCTCCATCTCCAAAGCACAGTCATGATCTCCATCATCATCGGCTTGACACCTTGATCTTCATCATAGCGTCATTGTCGTCTCGCCAACAATTGCTTCTACGACTATCGCTACCGCTTAGTGATAAAGTAAAATAATTACATGGCAGTTGCATTTCATACAATAAAGCGACAACCATAAGGCTCCTGCCAGTTGCCGATAACTTTTACAAAACATGATCATCTCATACAACAATTTATATCTCATCATGTCTTGACCATATCATATCACATCATGCCCTGCAAAAACAAGTTAGACGTCCTCTACTTTGTGTTGCAAGTTTTACGTGGTTGCTACGGGCTTCTAGCAAGAACCTTCTTACCTACGCATCAAAACCATAACGATTTTTCATCAAGTGTGATGTTTTAACCTTCAACAAGGACCTTAGTCAAACTCGATTCAACTAAAGTTGGAAAAACAGACACCCACCAGCCACCTGTGTGCAAAGCACGTCGGTAGAACCGGTCTGATGAACATGGTCATGTAATGTTGGTCCGGGCCGCTTCATCCAACAATACCGCCGAATCAAAGTAAGACGTTGGTGGTAAGCAGTATGACTATTATCACCCACAAATCTTGGTGTTCTACTCGTGCATATCATCTATGCATAGACCTGGCTCTGATGCCAGTGTTGGGGAACGTAGCATGCAATTCAAAAAATTTCCTACGATCACGCAAGATCTATCTAGGAGATGCATAGCAACGAGAGGGGGAGAGTGTGTCCATGTACCCTCGTAGACCAAAACAGGAAGTGTTAGGTTAACATGGTTGATGTAGTCGAACGTCTTCACGATCTAACCGATCCAAATACCGAACGTACGGCACCTCCGTGTTCAGCACACATTCAGCTCGATGACGTCCCTCGAACTCTTGATCCAGTAGAGGGTCGAGGGAGAGTTCCATCAGCACGACGGCGTGGTGATGGTGATGGTGATGTGATACATCCAGGGCTTCGCCTAAGCACTACAACGCTATGACCGGAGGAGTAAACAATGGAGGGGGGCACCGCACATGGCTAGGAAAACTATTGGTGTGCCCCCAGCCCCGTATATAAAGGAGGGGAGGAGGAGGTGGCCGACCCAAGGGGTGGCGCTCCATGGGGGGGAGTCCTACTAGGACTCCACTCCTAGTAGATTCGCCCCTTCCTTCCAATGGAGAGGGGAAAGGGGAAAGAGGGGAGAGGGAGAAGGAAAGGGGAGGCCGCGCCCCCACCCCTTGTCCAATTCGGATTGGGTAGGGGGAGGCGCGCGCCTCCTGTTGTGGCCTTCCTCCCTATCTCCAATATGGCCCATGAGGCCCATTAATTTTCCCGGGGGGTTCCGGCAACCTCCCGGTACTCCAAAAAGTCCCCGAACTTCTTCGGAACCATTCCGGTGTCCGTATATAACCTTCCAATATATGAATCTTTACCTATCGACCATTTCGAGACTCCTCATCATGTCCGTGATCCCATCCTGTACTCCGAACAAACTTCGGTCACCAAAACACATAACTCATAATACAAATCATCATCGAACGTTAAGCGTGCGAACCCTACGGGTTCGAGAACTATGTATACATGACCGAGACGCAGCTCAGGTCAATAACCAATAGCGGAACCTGGATGCTCATATTGGTTCCTACATATTCTACGAAGATCTTTATCGTTCAAATCGCATAACAACATACGCCATTCCCTTTGTCATCGGAATGTTTCTTGCCCGAGATTCGATCATTGGTATCAACATACTGAAGGAAATATGCCCTAGAGGCAATAATAAAGTTATTATTTATTTCCTCATATCATGATAAATGTTTATTATTCATGCTAGAATTGTATTAACCGGAAACTTAGTACATCTGTGAATACATAGACAAAACGAGTGTCACTAGTATGCCTCTACTTGACTAGCTCGTTAATCAAAGATGGTTATGTTTCCTAACCATAGACATGAGTTGTCATTTGATTAATGGGATCGCATCATTAGGAGAATGATGTGATTGACTTGACCCATTCCGTTAGCTTAGCATTTGATCGTTTAGTTTTCTGCTATTGCTTTCTTCATGACTTATACATGTTCCTATGACTACGAGATTATGCAACTCCCGATTACTGGAGGAACACTTTGTGTGCTACCAAACGTTACAACGTAACTGGGCGATTATAAAGGTGCTCTACAGGTGTCTCCGATGGTACTTGTTGAGTTGGCATAAATCAAGATTAGGATTTGTCACTCCGAGTGTCGGAGAGGTATCTCTGGGCCCACTCGGTAATGCACATCACTATAAGCCTTGCAAGCATTGTAACTAATGAGTTAGTTGCGGGATGATGTATTACGGAACGAGTAAAGAGACTTGCTAGTAACGAGATTGAACTAGGTATTGAGACACTGGCGATCGAATCTCGGGCAAGTAACATACCGATGACAAAGGGAACAACGTATGTTGTTTTGTGGTTTGACCGATAAAGATCTTCGTAGAATATGTGCGAGCCAATATGAACATCCAGGTTCCGCTATTGGTTATTGACCGGAGACGTGTCTCGATCATGTCTACATAGTTCTCGAACCCGTAGGGTATGCACGCTTAAAGTTTGGTGACTGTCGGTATTATGAGCTTTTGTGTTTTCATGTACCAAAGGTAGTTCGGAGTCTCGGACATGATCACGGACATGACAAGGAGTCTCGAAATGGTCTAGATGTAAAGATCGATATATTGCACGACTATATTCGGACACCTAAAGTGTTTCGGGTGGTTTCACAGAAAACCGGAGTGCCGGAGGGTTACCGGAACCCCCCTGGGAGAAATAGTGGGCCTTATGGGCCTTAGCGGAGAGAGAGAGAGGGCTGGCGTAGGGCAGGCCGCGCGCCCCTCCCCCTCTGGTCCGAATTGGACTAGGAGAGGGGGGGGGGCGCCCCCCTTTCCTTCTCCCTCTCTCCCATCCTCCCCCCTGCAAGTAGGAGTAGGATAGAGGGGAGTCCTACTCCTACTAGGAGGAGGACTCCTCCTCCTGGCGCACCTACAGGGGCCGGCCGGCTTCCCCCCTTGCTCCTTTATATACGGGGGCAGGGGGTACCTCTATACACACAAGTTGATCTATTGACCTGTCCCAGCCGTGTGCGGTGCCCCCTCCACCATAATCCACCTCGATTATATTGTAGTGGTGCTTAGGTGAAGCCCTGCGTCGGTAGCATCATCATCACCATCATCACGCCGTCATGCTGATGAAACTCTCCCATGAAGCTCTACTAGATCGGAGTTCGTGGGACGTCATCGAGCTGAACGTGTGCTGAACTCGGAGGTGCCGTGTGTTCGGTACTTGGATCGGTCGGATCGTGAAGACGTACGACTACATCAACTGCATTGAGGTAACACTTCCGCTTTCCGTCTATGAGGGTACGTGGACACACTCTCCCCTCTCGTTGCTATGCATCACCATGATCCTGTGTGTGCGTAGGAAAATTTTGAAATTACTACGTTCCCCAACACATACCTAGTTCAATCTCGTTACAGGCAAGTCTCTTTACTCATTCCACAATACATCATCCCACAACTAACTCATTAGTCACATTGCTTGCAAGGCTTATAGTGATGTGCATTACCGAGAGGACCCAGAGATACCCCTCCGATACTCGGAGTGACAAATCCTAATCTTGATCTATGCCAACCCAACAAACAGCTTCGGAGACACCTGTAGAGCATCTTTATAATCACCCAGTTACGTTGTGACATTTGATAGAACACAAGGTGTTCCTTTGGTATTCGGGAGTTGCATAATCTCATAGTTAGAGGAATATGTATAAGTCATGAAGAAATCAATAGCAATAAAACTAGACGATGATTATGCTAAGCTAACGGATGGGTCTTGTCCTTCACATCATTCTCTAATGATGTGATCCCGTTCATCAAATGACAACACATGTCTATGGTCAGGAAACTTAACCATCTTTGATTAACAAGCTAGTCAAGTAGAGGCATACAAGGGACACTCTGTTCTGTCTATGTATTCACACATGTACTAAGTTTCCGGTTAATACAATTCTAGCATGAATAATAAACATTTATCATGATATAAGGAAATATAAATAACAACTTTGTTATTGCCTCTAGGGCATATTTCCTTCATAATAATTCTTTATGGAGTAATTCTAATGCCTTTTCTCTCATAATATGCAAGGTTTACACAAAGAGGGGGAATGCCGGCAGCTGGAATTCTGGACCTGAAAAAGCTACGTGAGAGTTACCTATTCTGCACATATCCAAATGATATGAAAATTTACGGATAATTGTTTTGGAATATATGATGAATATTAGAGCAAATAACTACCAGAGGGGGCCCACCAGGTGGGCACAACCCACCTGGGCGCGCCAGGCAGCCCAGGCATGCCCTGGTGGGTTGTGCCCTCCTCGGCCCACCTCCGGTGCCCCTCTTCTGGTATATAAGTCATTTTGACCTAGAAAAAAATAAGGAGAGGACTCTTGGGATAGCGCGCCACCGTCTCGAGGCGGAACTTGGGCAGGAGCACTTTTGCCCTCCGGTGGAGTGATTCCGCCGGAGGAACTTCCCTCCCGGAGGGGGAAATCATCGTCATCATCATGACCAATAACTCCCCCATCTTGGGTAGGGCAATCTCCATCGACATCCTCAACAACACCATCTCCTCTCAAACCCTAGTTCATCTCTTGTGTTCAATCTTTGTAGAGGAACCTCAGATTGGTACCTGTAGGTGACTAGTAATGTTGATTACATCTTGTAGGTGATTACTATATGTTTTATTTAGTGGAAGATTTTATGTTCAGATCCATTATGCTATTTAATACCCCTCCGATCTTGAGCGTGATTATCATTTGTGAGTAGTTACTTTTGTTCTTGAGGTCATGGGAGAAATCTTGTTGCAAGTAATCATGTGAACTTGATATGTGTTCGATATTATGATGATATGTATGTTGTGATTCCCTTAGTGGTGTCATGTGAACATCGACTACATGACACTTCACCATATTTCGGCCTAAGGGAATGCATTGTGTAGTAGCTATTAGATGATGCGTTGCTAGAGTGACACAAGCTTAAACCCTAGTTTATGCGCTACTTCGTAAGGGACCGATTTGGATCCAAAAGTTTAATGCTATGGTTAGATTTTATCTTAGTACTTTTCTCGTAGTTGTGGATGCTTGCGAGGGGGTTAATCATAAGTAGGAGGTTTGTTAAAGTAACAACAACACCTAAGCACCGGTTGTCGGTGTCAAAACCGGCGGATCTCGGGTAGGGGGTCCTAAACTATGCGTCTAAGGTCGATGGTAACAGGAGACAGGGGACACAATGTTTACCCAGGTTCGGGCCCTCTCTATGGAGGTAATACCCTACTTCCTGCTTGATTGATCTTGATGAATATGAGTATTACAAGAGTTGATCTACCACGGGATCATAATGGCTAAACCCTAGAGGTCTAGCTTGTGCACACCACACAAAACCGCAGTGAAAGTGTAATATTCCATGAGTCCAATCCGCTGACAACTTTTTACAACATGACATCACGTTTGCCCGGTCGTAATTTCGAACCGTTCTTTCTCTGCTGCTCCACGTTTCGAGACGCGGTTGCCATTGGCACGTCTTGTCGAAGTAGAGATCATGTCCCCTTATCGCGGGATTCTCATCAATACGGGCGTGGGTAACCCAACCGTGCCGTTTACACAGCCCTTGGGAACAGGCGAGTGGGGAGGCGCTCAATATTCATTGCCTTTATAAGGAGACAAGAATCCCCTTTCTTCACCCACGCCTTCTTCCATTCTCGAGCTCCGGCGCCCAATCTCCCATCTTCTCCATCTCAAGGAAGCACTCAATCATGTCCGGATCCAGAGGCTAAGGCAAGTGGATGGTCTCCTCCGTCAAGGAGAAGGACATCGCCCAGCATCGGGCGGCCGGGTACCTGGCGAAAGGAATCGCCCACCGTCTGCCCTCCAAGGGGCAAGTCATCCCCACCACGAAGCTACTGAGAGGGTAGTTTTCCTCCCTCATTTCATCCGCGGATTGGGGTTTCCACTTCACCCCTTCATCCCCAGACTTATTTACTATTACGGGCTAGATTTCCATGATCTAGCCCCGAACTCCTTCCTCAACATCTCGGCATTCATTGTCGTGTGCGAGGCCTTCCTCCGTATCCATCCCCACTTCGGCCTATGGCTCAAGGTCTTCAACGTTAAGCCAAAGGTGGTGGACGGCCAACATGTGGAGTGCGGAGGAGCCATGGTGAGCAAGATGCCCAACGTCACTTAGCCCATGGGCACTTTTGTGGAGACTGTCAAGGAGTGGCAGAAGCAGTGGTTCTGCATCACTGAGCCGCGCGGCACCACTTGGGCAGTGGCTCCCAAGTTTAAGGCCAGAGCCCCAATGCAGCTCACCTCCTGGAAGGAGAAAGGCCCCAACTGGTCGATGTCAGACGAGCTGATAGCGCTACAAACGTGAATTCAGAGTATGGTGGATAAAAGCATCAAGCTCGTCGATGTCATCCAGGTGATGTTGGTTCGCCGGATTCTCCCCTGTCAAAGCCGAAGCTTCCCTTTATGGGAATTCGATCTGGAGAAGCACCAGACCCTGGGAGGGCTCTTCGGAACTACTCATGAAGATGCCTGGAAGTTGCTCTTCGAGGGCAACGACAAGCCACTGGCCATATATTCGGACCGTGGGCACGATCACTCCCATCCCGCCAATGAGGTAAGTTCTTCTTTTCTTAAGGCGTGCCTTCTACTTGTTTGCTCTAGGAGGATGCCTAACCTTTACTGTATTTTTTCAGGCGTGGAAGGAGAGAGCGGAGCGGATCCATAGTCCGGCTCCGCTGCCCGAAGAGCCAGTCATCCCGCTCCTGGCGAAGATGCTGGTTCCGGCGCCCTATAGGCCGCCGGAAAAGAAGGCAAAGGGGGCCAAAGGTGGCCCCCGTCGCAAGGGTACTTCAGACGTAACGTCTGAAGATGAGGTGACCCTTTCCTCCGCCATCGAGGACGATGACGACGAGGAAGAGGAGGAGAACAACCCTTCCCCTGATGAGGGAAAGAAGAAGAGGGCGGCCTCCATGAACCTGGAGGCGGAGACGTCCAAGAAGGGAAGGGCTCCCTCACAGATAGCTCCGGTTGGGACGTTGACAGCAGTCCGGAGCGACGCCCCCGCACCAAGCCTCGGGCTGCAACGTAAGTGCTAAGACTCATACTTGCCCGTAAATCTAGCCTCTCCACTTTGTTGTATTGTCATGATTGGTTATGTTATTGGAGCCCGGCCCACGACCGCTCCTAGTGATCCTCGTCAGGAGGTTCGTTGGATACAAAGGCAATGGCCAACGAGTCACCGCCAGCCGCTCACTCCCCCAAGGCCAAGGACGACGCAGAGGTGCTGTCCTGAAGGGCTTTCCCAAGCCGGGGAGAGGCTCAGAAGGCACCAGAAGGCGACACCTCCGCCGTCAGACACCAGGGGGAGCCGATCCCCATGGAGACTGGTGATGAGGGCCGTATTCAATTCGGCCCTCGGCCAGACTCGATTCTGGTGATGAGGCATGCAACCTCCTTCGAAAGAAGGGGGTATGCCTATTCAGCCGGTGACCCCTGTCCAACCAGGGGCACTGGATAATCTACTGGAAGCGCTGCGAGGCGCTTCCATTGTGGATGAGCACCGTGTTCTTATGGGCACGGTAATTGAAAGGGTTCAGTCCGCCAAGAGAGGACTAACCGAAGCCTGTAGCAGTCTGCTGACAGGTTTTGAGGTAAGCGACACAAAAAAGAGAAAATCCCAATATAGACAGTAGCCCCTGAGACACTGTCCGGTGTTCGGAAAGAAAAAGGCGGACAGAGGATCAATCTCTTTTTACTAGAAACTAAATAAATTTGTCTGAAGTGAATACACAGGCGTCACTGTTGGCCGCAGCCTTGCATACTGCTGAAGTCTCCGGACTGATGCAGAGACTAGAGCATGCCGAGGAGGAGCTCGGCCAGGCGAGGAGGCAGCTCCAAGAAAAACAAGGTATGTAATAACCCGCTATATATTAGAAACGAGTAAAATGATATATATTGAACGAAGTGTCATGATATGTATAGGAGTGACGACTAAGGTCGAGGCCCTGAAAAAGGCCCTGGCCGAAGTCGAGGGGAAGGCTGTCAAGGAGAAGGCCGCCCGTAAGAAGCTCAAGGCCCGGGCCAACGAGGTCTAGCAAGAGCTCCAGGACGCGGTGAGGAAGTGCGAGACCTTGAAGCGCGATACGTTGGCTCAAGAGTCCGAACTCGCCAAGGCTCGTCAAAGCACGGAGAAGGCCTGGAATGAGGCCCAGGGCGCCCTCCAGGAAATCCAGGAGGCCAGGAAGATCGCGACGGGTAAGGCGTTTAGTATGCAAAGCAAATATGTGAAGAGGAAGTATCTTTTACTAACCCAGATTCGGAGTTCTCCAGGGGCTTTTGCTGATCTGCCACGTAGTGTGTCCGACGTCGCGGAGTTCTTCCGAGCTGAAGAAGGGAGCTCCACGGAGAAGCTGTTCTGGTCGCAATATCTTGCGCCAGAACATCTGGTGCCCTTCAGCAATCAGCTAAAACAGTTGGTCGAGCTGCACAGGGTGGTTGAACTGGCCACGAAGGACTTAATAATCCGGTTGTGGCCAGCCAAAGCTATACCTAGCAGTTACTTCGGCCTCGTGAAGAGGCTGGTGGATGCCTGTCCTCGGCCGAACGCCGTCAAGCGGTCCGTCTGCATCGAGGGCACGCGTATGGCCTTTGCCCGCGTCAAGGTCCGGTGGGCGAAGATGGACACCATCAAGATTGTGACCGAGGGGCCGCCCAAGGGCAAGGATCACCGCACACCTGAGCGGTATTTTGGAGACGTCCTGGAGGGGTCTCGTATTGTATGTTTGAATGAATGCATTCAAGTTGCCTCTACCTTGCATGATAAAACAAAGTGAGTTTGTAATATAATGTTTGTTATGTTGAAAACTTTACCTCCTGTGCGGCCGTGTTGTATGAAATCTGAGGGTTGGCCAGTCGTCAGCTTCTGCCCCCATGTAGGTAGTATGGAGGTGTTCGGGATGGAATCTAAACACTCTTGATCCAATTATATGGTCCTTGAAGGAGTTGTTTAGCACAACGAACCAGGCAATCAGACTATGCGGCTTTAACGCCCTCACTTAGCCATAAGAGTTTGACAATAAAAAATGTTGGCGCATCCCCTAGTATCCAAACTAGAGTGCTATAAGCGCTTGACCGCGAAGTACCGATCCTTTGTGTAATGCGGAGGAAATCTCCAACGACCTGCAACCTCCGAAGAGTTGACCGGCTCTCGCCGCATCATGATAGTCAGTTTTTGGCTTTCTATACTGAGGTGCTCCTTTGGATAAACTAAGGCACAATCGCAGTAGTTCTCCCTTTACTACCTTAGACAATATAGCGGAACATATGGTAGCAAGCACAGGAGCCGGGCAACCCAACTATTGACCAAAGACATGATTCGGAGCCAATGCATAAAGTGCTAAATTCGGGGTGCCGAACTATACTATAAAAAGTGTTCGGACTATTGTTGCCGTAGTGTGGGGTGCTATGAAGCCCCTGGCAAACATCAAACGTACCAAAGTGTATGGGTGCTACCTGATAGGGTTACCCACAGGGGAGAAGAAGAGAAGAAAAAAAGGAAAGAAAACAGAAAGGGTGCAAAGGTGATAAGTTGGGGCTCGAAAGCTCCAGTCGTGAACTGTTTTCATTGTAATTTGATTAATACGTCGAGGCGCATTGATACAAGTAGTGCAATGAGAAACAAGCTATTTAACATGCCAAAACCAAGGGAGAGCTGCATGTGGGTCCTGAAAAACAGGTAGAGTGATCGTTAACGAAACCACCTAGAAAGTCCCCCATACGTCTGTGTTTCTTGCCGTCTTGGTGTGTTTGTCCTTCAAGAGGACCGATGGTCAGACCACCAGATGGGGCCTGCGGGATTGAGACCTGAAAAAGGGAAAAAGTAAAAGTGAAAGTATGTGTGTAGCCGGTGCCGGTTGAGCCGTACTGTGGATCACAGGCTAGCTATGCCTCCGTCGATGTCCATGGAATTTTGAGTATGTAGTTATGTACACGCAGCACGAATGCCACCACTTGATTGGGACTGAGACGGAGGCCGGATTGCTAGTCGAGCTCCTGACGAGCCAAGTTGTCCTGCTGCAGGGTAGTTTGGACCCTTTTAATGGTGTCCATGGGCTCGGAAGCCAAATTAAGGTTCTGCTTGAGAAGGCCGCTCTGTACTTCTGCTGCTAAGGCGGCTGTGTGCTCTTCTGTACGGAGGGAGCATTCTATATTTCCATTGACCATTATGACGCCACGTGGACCAGGCATCTTGAGCTTGAGATAATAATAGTGTGGAACTGCATTTAATCGAGCGAATGCGGTTCGTCCGAGCAGTGCGTGATAGCCGCTGTGAAAGGGGACGATGTCGAAGATTAACTCCTCGCTTCGAAAATTGTCCGGAGATCCAAAGAGAACCTCTAGCGTGATTGAGCCCGTACAGCGGGCCTCTACGCCTGGTATGACTCCTTTGAAGGTAGTCTTTGTGGGCTTGATCCGTGATGGATTAATGCCCATTTTTCGCACTGTATCCTGATAGAGCAGATTGAGGCTGCTACCTCCGTCCATAAGGACGCGCGTCAGGTGAAATCCATCAATGATTGGGTCGAGGACTAGTGCGGCTGAACCGCCATGATGGTTACTAGTCGGATGATCCCGACGATCAAAGGTGATCGGGAATGACGACCATGGTTTGAATTTTGGGGCGACTGGCTCTATCACGTAGACGTCCCTTAGTGCACGCTTGCGCTCCCTTTTGGGGACGTGTGTAGCATATATCATGTTCGCTGTTTTGACTTGAGGGTGAAATGTCTTCTGTCCCCCTGTGTTCGGCTGCCGGGGCTCCTCGTCGTCGTCCTCGCTTTGTGATCCCTTTTCCCTGTTCTCGGCGTTTAGTTTGTTGGCTGGTTTAAAAACCCAACAATCTCTGTTAGTATGATTGGCTGGTTTCTCTAGGGTGCCATGTATCTGGCACGGGCGATCGAGTATGTAGTCCAGGTTGGATGGTCCCTGATTGTTTCTTTTGTACGGTTTCTTCCGCTGGCTGGACTTGGAGCCGCTGAATCCGGTGTTGACAGTACTATCATTGGTATTATCACCATTGCTTTGGCGTTTGTGTCTGTTACGTCGGAGCTTGCCGTTGCTGTTTTTGACCTCGGAGGGGCCTACTGCGCTGGCTGCGTTTTTACTATGAGCCAGCCAACTATCCACACCCGCGCAAAAGCGGGTCATGAGTGTCGTAAGGGCTGCCATGGATTTTGGCTTTTCTTGGCCGAGGTGGCGGGTGAGCCATTCTTCACGGATGCTATGTTTAAAGGCCGCTAGGGCTTCGGCATCTGGACAGTCGACGATCTAGTTCTTTTTGGTTAGGAACCTAGTCCAGAATTTCCTGGCTGACTCTCCAAGTTGTTGAACTATGTGGCTTAAGTCATCGGCGTCTAGTGGACGGGCATATGTACCTTGTAAGTTGTCGAGTAAGGCTTCTTCCAAGTCCTCCCAGCTGCCAATAGAATTTTCAGGCAGACTGTTTAACCAGTGTCGAGCTGGTCCTTTAAGCTTTAGTGGGAGGTATTTGATAGCATGGAGGTCATCTTCGCGGGCTATGTGGATGTGGAGGATAAAATCCTCGGTCCATACCGCGAGATCAGTTGCCCCATCGTATGATTCAATATTCACGGGTTTGAACCCTTCGCAAAATTCGTGATCCATTACTTCATCAGTGAAGCAAAGAGGGTGTGCGGCGCTATAGCAACCAAACCTCAAACAGTCTGATCTCTGTGCATAAGTGTCATCCCTGGATCGGTAATGCTGATACACACAGTACTTGAAGGATTTATAACAGAGTAGCAATCACACACTTATTACATCGAATGTCTCAAAAGAGAACTTATTACAATAAATATGGCTTAAGGCTATCTAATTACGATAACAGCGGAAGGCTTAGAAGATAAAGTGAGTCCATCAACTCCAACGGCATCACTGAGTGAAAGATCACGACCTAAGGCTCCTTACTCGTCGTCTGTAAAGTTTGCAACATGATACGTTGCAGCCCAAAAATGGGTCAGCACATGGAATATGCTGGCAAGGTAACACAAAAGAGTAATGAACAGAATAATGCTATCACTACATGCATATATGGCTGGTGGAGGCTATATGGTTAAAATGTTTTGCAAAAAGCCGACTTTTCCCTACTGCACAAGAATAAATTTTATTTAACTATCATGGTGGTTGTTAAACATTGAGAATGGTAAACCCCGTCTCAATCCCAGTTAAAAGTAATTAATAACCCAATCAAATTTTATAATTAAGAGTGATGAGATCCACATGATAATCCAAGAACCAGATACTCAAGATGTCCATAACCGGGGACACGGCTAACCATGATTAGTTTGTACACTCTACAGAGGTTTGTGCACTTTTCCCCACAAGACTCGATCTCCTCCATTGGATTTCTCGCACTACATAATGTTTGAGAAACGGATGACCGAGACACAGTCTTTCCGAAGAGGTCCCCTTAACCGATAGAAAGGTTTCCCACAACTTACTCAACTATGCCAGAGCCAATAATGGCATGTGGCTGCACACAGAAGTTTCTAGCATGAATAATCTTATGATCCCTTTGAGCCTGGGTGGCAGTCCATAGGAAAATCACATGGTACCCCGGGATTTCCAAAAAATACAGGCAATCATTGGAATTCCCTAGGTGCCTCAATCCACCCAGATGTTATTAAAGTTGCCACCTTAAGTTAACCATTATTTAACAATGCTCACATCTATCATGAAAACTCTCAAAACCCAAACCACGTCTACGAGCATAACATAGCAATATAAGCAATGTAGAAGTAACTCCCAAGGTTTGATAATAAACAGGTGAATAGGTACTACCTCATCTACTTTCCAAACCCACAATTTAATTCAGATCCTAACCATGCAATTGTTTGGGGGTTGATATAATGTAATAAAACTGGGTAGTAAGGAGGTATGATCAAAGTGTTACTTGCCTTGCTGATGATCCACGAAACCTAGAGATTCGTAGTAGCACGCTTCGCACTCCGGGTACTCTATCGCAAACAAACAAGCATACAATAAGCAGTCAAGCAAGGGCACAGGTAAAACTCAAATAAGAGATCTAACCAAAAAGTTCAACTTAAGAACTCCGGTTTGCAAAAAGAATCAAGTCAAAGGAAGCAAGAAAACTCAAACGACGAAAGAAACAAGCTTCATTTACTAATTTGGACTAAAGTCAAATTTTACAATATCAAAATCTTATTTAAGTTGGTTAACAGAAAGAGGGTTTCGAGATGAAACTCTAGGCGTTTGAATCGCCTGATTCCGATAAACGAACGAAAAGTTATACTAAAACGAAAATCGGAACAGAAATCGCGATCGAAAATAATCGCGGAAAAATCAGAGAAAAAGAAAAACTGACGAACAAGCTAACGGACGAACTTTCGCTGTCTGTGGCTAATGAGTGAACACCGTTCGTTAAAACAAACATACGAACGAACGTCCGCTAAATAAATAAAACCGAAAAAATAAAACTGATCTATTCTAAAAAAATGAAAACTAGAGTTTTCTGGAAAAAAACAATTCGGTTTTCTCTCAAAAACCGGCGGCGGCGGGACTCCGGCGAGATCCGGCGGCTCCGGCGGGGTCCGGTGGGGCGGCGGGCTGCTCGGGCAGCGGCGGGGCGGCAATGGCAGGCGGCGGCGGCGAACGGCGGCGCTGGCGGCGGGGTTTGGTGGGGTGGCTCGGGTGGTGGTGGTGGGGGTCGGTGGCGGCGGTATTTAAGAGGAGGGGGTGGCTGGCTTGGGGGAGGGGCCGTCTCGGGAGGCGTGCTCCTCCCGGACTCGGGCGGCGGCGGCGGCTTCGCTCGGGACTCCGGTCGCGAGCCGGTGCGGGAGACGGCGGCGGCGCGGGCTTGGCCCGGCTTGGCTGGGCCTTCGGCCCAGTCGGGCGCGCGAACAATTTTTTTAAATAATGTTCTGCCGAAAATAAATCTTAGCAAAATAAATTAAAACCTAAAAATGCCAAAACAAATTTTCACCGTCTAAATAAAATATTCAGAACAAGATGAACATTTTCTTGGCCCTAAAATGCAATTTTGAAAACGTGCAATTTTTCTAATTCAAATAAAATTGCAATAAAATCCAAATAAAATATTTATTTGGTTTTAAATATTTTTCCTCTAATATTTCGTCTATTTTGGAGAAGTCATTTTATCTCCTCTCATATATTTTTATTTTTGAAATATTAGGAAGGGAAAATAATCAAAACCAAATGACCCTCCTTTCAAAATTTGAGAAAACTCAAATATGAAAATAACGAAATCCCCAACTCTCTCCATGGGTCCTTGAGTTGCGTAGAAATTCTAGGATCAAGCCAAAATGCAATAAAATATGATATGCAATGATGATCTAATGTATAACATTCCAAATTGAAAATTTGGGATGTTACAAACCTACCCCCCTTAAGATGAATCTCGCCCTCGAGATTCGGGTTGGCTAGAAAATAGGTGAGAGTGATCCTTCTGTAGGTCTTCTTCTCGCTCCCAGGTGGCTTCATCTTCGGTATGGTGCCTCCACTAAACCTTGCAGAACTTGATTACTTTGTTACATGTGACACGACTGGCAAAATCAAGAATCTTAATTGGTTTCTCCTCATAGGTCAAATCACTAACCAATTGTATCGCTTCCAGTGGTACTGTATCTCTCAGAGGAATATCAGCCATCTGCGTGGCACTTCTTCAACTGAGAAACATGGAACACATCGAGAACTCCTGACAATCCCTCGGGCAATTCCAACTTGTAAGCAACTTCTCCCATACATTCCAAAACTCTATATGGTCCCACAAATCACGGTGCTAACTTTCCCTTAACTCCAAAGCGCTTCACTCCTCGAAGTGGGGATACCCGAAGATACACTCTATCTCCGACTTCATAAACTGTCTCCTTGCGTTTAGAATCCGCATAACTCTTCTGCCTGGACTGGGCTCCGCATAATTCTTCTGCCTGGACTGGGCTACCTTGAGTCTATCGAGAATCAGTTTAACCTTCTCTTCAGACTCTTTAATCAAATTTGGTCCAAACAACTGTCGGTCTCCAACTTCATCCCACAACAATGGTATTCTGCACCTTCTTCCGTATAAGGGTTTGAAAGGGGCCATCTTCAAACTGGCTTGACAACTGTTGTTATAAGAGATCTCTGCATAAGGCAAATTATCGTCCCAACTAGATCCTGTTGGGGATCGTTGCAGAAATTAAAATTTTCTATGCATCACCAAGATAAATCTATGGAGTAACTAGCAGCGAGAGAGAAGGGAGTGCATCTTCATACCCTTGAAGATCGCAAGTCGGAAGCGTTGCAAGAACGCGGTTGGAGGAGTCGTACACGTAGCGATTCAGATTGCGGCCGAATCCGCTCTAAGCACCGAACAACGGCGCCTCCACGTTCAACACACGTGCAGCCCAGTGACGTCTCCTGCGCCTTGATCCAGCAAGGAGGAGGGAGAGGTTGAGGAAGAAGGCTCCAACAGCAGCACGACGGCGTGGTGGTGATGGAGTGGCAGTTCTCCGGCAGGGCTCCGCCAAGCTCACGTGAAGGAGGAGAGGTGTTGGGGAGGGGAGGGGCTACGCCTTGGATGTGGTGCTGCAGCCCTCCCCTCGTCCCTCTATTTATAGGGACAAGGGGGAAGGGGGCCGGCCCCTCTAGATGAGATCTAGAGGGGGCGGCGACCAAGGGGGAGGGGCTTGCCTCCCAAGCAAGGGTGGCGCCCCCCCTTTAGGGTTTCCCCCAAACCCTAGGCGCATGGGCCCTAGGGTGGGATGGCGCCCAGCCCTCTAGGGGCTAGTTCCCTTCCACCTACATCCCATTAGGCCCTCCGGGGTAGGTGGACCCTCCCGGTGGACCCCCGGAACCCCTCTAGTGGTCCCGGTACAATACCAGCATACCCCGAATATTTCCGGTGACCGTATGATGAGTTCCCATATATAAATCTTCACCTCCGGACTATTCCGGAACTCCTCGTGACGTCCGGGATATCATTTGGGACTCCGAACAACATTCGGTAATCACATACAAATCTTCCTAATAACCCTAGCGTCATCGAACCTTAAGTGTGTAGACCCTACGGGTTCGGGAACCATGCAGACATGACCGAGACAACTCTCTGGCCAATAACCAACAGTCGGATCTGGATACCCATGTTGGCTCCCATATGTTCCACGATGATCTCATCGGATGAACCACGATGTTGAGGATTCAAGCAATCCAGTATACAATTCCCTTTGTCAATCGGTACGTTACTTGCCCGAGATTCGATCGTCGGTATCCCAATACCACGTTCAATCTCGTTACCGGCAAGTCACTTTACTCATTGCATAACACATCATCCCTTGACCAACCCTTTAGTCACATTGAGCTCATTACGATGATGTCTTACCGAGTGGGCCCAGAGATACCTCTCCGTCCTACGGAGTGACAAATCCTAGTCTCGATTCGTGCCAACTCAATAGACACTTTCGGAGATACCTGTAGTGCACCTTTATAGACACCCAGTTACGTTGTGACGTTTGGCACACCCAAAGTACTCCTACAGTATCCGGGAGTTGCACAATCTCATGGTCTAAGGAAAAGATACTTGACATTAGAAAAGCTCTAGCAGACGAACTACACGATCTTGTGCTATGCTTAGGATTGGGTCTTGTCCATCACATCTTTCCCTTAATGATGTGATCCCGTTATCAATGACATCCAATGTCCATAGTCAGGAAACCATGACCATCTGTTGATCAACGAGCTAGTCAACTAGAGGCTCACTAGGGACATGTTGTGGTCTATGTATTCACACATGTATCACGATTTCCGGATAATACAATCATAGCATGAACAATAGACAATTATCATGAACAAGAAAATATAATAATAACCATTTCATTATTGCCTCTAGGGCATATTTCCAACAATCTCCCACTTGCACTAGAGTCAATAATCTAGGTACATTGTGATGAATCGAACAACCATAGAGTTCTGGTGTTGATCATGTTTTGCTCGAGGAAGAGGTTTAGTCAACGGATCCGCGACATTCAGGTCTGTATGCACTTTACAAATATCTATGTCTCCATTTTTAACATTTTCACGAATGGAGTTGAAGCGATGCTTGATATGCCTGGCCTTCCTGTGAAACCTGGGCTCCTTGGCAAGGGCAATTGCTCCAGTGTTGTCATAGAAGAGAGTCATCGGGCCCGATGCATTGGGAATAACTCCTAGGTCGGTAATGAACTCCTTCATCCAGATTGCTTCTTGTGCTGGCTCCGAGTGTCGGAGTAAATAGCCATGGGTAGCCTAGCCGGCTTCCTCTGGCCCTTCTGAAAAAATTACGAGCCCGTCCGGCTCTCAAGAATCCAAGACGTGGAGCCGCCTTCCCCTTGCTGGCTGCCACTCAGGCCGGCTTTCGGAAGGTGGCCCGACTTTAGCCCTCGTGAAGAAAGCCATGGGAGGGCCGACTTCGAGAAGCCAGCCGCGAGAAGGCCGACTCCAAGAAGCCGGCTCCCGTAAAGCGGTCGAGACCGTACCCTCAAAGTTTGCATCCACCTAGCGGGGGATGTGACGGGGCGTGGCTACAGTGAATCCTGCCTCCCCCGAATCCCGGAGCACGCCTGGCACAGTGCACCGTACAGGGTGGGCCTGACCCATCCGGCGCGGCACTGTTGCCATGCTGACCCTGGTGTCACCCACGACGGGCCGCCAGTGCGGCCCACAGATGGTGGGCCCCTTCGGGCAGAGAGACACCCGAAGGCGGCCACGCCTCCCCCCAGTCGGCCCAAGATGGAGCCGGCTCCCCGCAGCCGGCTTGCCGCCTCCCTCGAATGAGATGCCCCATTAAGGAGACAAGACGCGGAGAGGCTACAGCGATCGGTCGACGGACGGCGGCACTGTAGCCGCGCCTACCACGACGAAGCCCACGTCACCAAGATAGAGCGACAGTAACCAGCCGGCGACCAGGTCCTGGACAGTGGGGCCTGCCTATCGACCAAGGGGCCGGCAGCCGGCGGGACCCACCAGTCGGCGGGCCCGAGCAGCCGGCGAGCGCAGTCACAGACGGCTGGGCCCTGCGCCCAGTCGGATTACCATTGTACCCCCAGGGGGTAGGCCTATATAAACATCCCCGGGGCACCCATGCAAAGGGTTCGACCCCCTGCTAGTTCTAGACACCACACAAGGAGAAGAAGCAAGCTAGCCGTGCCCTTCTTCCTCCTCCCACCGAACAGCTCAAGGAGCATTGTGTAGCTACTTGTCCATCCAGTGATCATGCGGAGACCCCGCAGAGCAGCAGTAGGGGTGTTATCTCCACGGAGAGCCCCGAAGCTGGGTAAGATTCGCCGGCGTGCATGTCTTCGCCTCATCCCGTTTCCAGGCACCGGCGATGTCTTATTGGCTCCCACAATGATAAGCCACCCATTGGCGTATGTCGCACCTACCACCCGACATTTGGCGCCCACCGTGGGGCCAGGTGCACCATCGTCCGGAGACCTGTTCTGGACGGGAACCCTCTTCCTCCCCAGCGAGCGTAGCCAGCCCGGCACGCCCGATGGCGCTTGCCACGACGCGCTGCAAGGCGTCACCAGCATCTGTGCGGCGAGCAGCCCCGCCGATCTCCTCGATGAAACCCTCATCTCCGACAAGCTCGCCTCCGATGCGGGCACCGACCACCTCGCCAACCTCCTCGGCCAGCTCCATGTCTCCAGCGAGCCCGCTGTGGATCTGGAGTCGGTTGGCTCCACCGACCCGATGCCTCTCGACTACGACACGGCCTCCTATGACACCTTCCCCACCAACGTCGCGATCTACAACGACCCGCTTCCTCGGACTGACGGCCGCGATACTGACACCACCGAAGTGATGGTCGTCGGCCACGGCGGCCCGGCCGACCAGAGCGCCCACGACGGCTCACGCGCGGCGGCCCACGACTTGTCCACCCCCTCCCGGCTAATGCCGACGACAAAGCACTGGAGGCACGCCGCCTCGCCCTCCTTGCAGAGGGCCAGAGGCTGGCATCCGTGAGACGCCTCACAGAGGCCTACCAGCGCGAAGCTGACCGCGTCGCCTTCGGCACGCCGGCCCCGGGCGGGCCAAGCCGGGCCGGC
Organism: Triticum aestivum; assembly: GCF_018294505.1. Taxonomy (NCBI): domain Eukaryota; kingdom Viridiplantae; phylum Streptophyta; class Magnoliopsida; order Poales; family Poaceae; genus Triticum; species Triticum aestivum. The sequence goes on from NC_057800.1 coordinate 617,172,189, forward strand.
CTTGTCAAGCAACGCGGCGCCGTCATTGCCGACATGCTGGGGGTCGACCGCCCGATCTATGCCACTCCGCTCGAAAACTTGTGTGCCGCCCAGGCGACCGTGGACGAGTTGGACGGCTTGGAGGCCAAAGACCTCCCCCACATGACCCGGCGCATCCAGCAGCTGATCGATCCAGCCGCACAGCGGCATGAAGCCGACGCCTGCGCGGGAAGCCCTCCCCCGTGCTGAGATCACGGCGCGACGTCCCGGACACCGACTACGAGCAACACCCACGCGCGGTGCGAGAAAGAGCCGGTGGCCAGTCGATGCCGGACCCGAATCTCCATCGAGCGAGATGCGGATGGCCATCCCCGAGCCATGGAATGGCGGGGCAACCCGCCTCCGCCTCGACCCCGTGGAGAGAGATATCCCACCCCGCCGCCAGTGGCGCACCCGACTCTTAGCGGCCGGCTAGGTCGCCGCGAAGGAGTCGGCGAGAACGACGCCCGCCATCGGATCGACCGCCTAGCGCGATCCCTGGCACTGGAAGAAGAAGACGATGTCGGCCCACCTTGTTTCGGCCCCCGCATCCACGACGAGCCTTTCCCCAAAGGGTTCTCGCTCCCAAGAGACACGCCCAAGTACAACGGCTCCGTGAAGCCGGAAGGTTGGTTGATCGACTACTCCACGGCGGTCAGCATAGCCAACGGCAACCGGCGCGTTGCCGTGAAGTACGTGCCCCTCATGCTGCAAGGCACGGCGCGGACCTGGCTCAACAGCCTCAAGCCTCTCAGCATCAACAGCTGGCTAGATTTCACCGAAGCTTTCATCCGCAACTTCACCAGCACCTACAAGCGGGCCCCCAAGCCCAGGCAGCTCTCCCTGTGCGTACACGGCCCAGCCGAGTCCACTCACGACTACCCCATGCGTTGGGCCAAGCTCTGCAATTCTTGCGAGGGGGTGCACGAGGTGCAAGCCATAGAATACTTCACAGCCGGATGCCGAGAAGGCACCCTCCTCAAGCACAAGCTCCTTTGCGACGAGCCGACTACCCTCGACGAGCTTCTGGACATAGCGGACAAGTACGCCACCGCCAACTCTTCGTTGAAGACCGAGCTTCGGGTAGACGCGTCCGGGAAAGTACTCAGCCCGGCGCCCAAGACGCCGGCTGGGGATTCCGGCCGACGCCCACACTCGAACGACCACAAGCGCAAGGGCCCCGCGCCGCCTCCCGCTAGTCGGCAGGTGGCCACAGTTGAAGACGTGCAACCCGAAGGGCGGCCCGCGCCCAAGAAACCCAAGGGCGGCAGGCCGGCTTGGCAGCCGGCTTTCTCCTACGAGCAAACTCTCGACGCCCCGTGCAAGTTCCACAACGGCGCGAAGCCGTCCAACCACACAACCCGGAAGTGCCATTGGCTCACCAGAATCTCCAAAGGCGAGGGGCTCGCGCCGCCTCCGGCCCTGCCGCCTCCGGCCGCTCGGCCCGCAGTCGGAGCTGTACACGAAGAATTCCCCGATGAGCAAGCTACCTACATCGTCTTTACGAGCCAGCCTGAAGACCGGCGCAGCAAACGCCGAGAGCACCAGGAAGTCAGCATGGTCGCTGCCAACCCCGCCGGACACATGCATTGGTCAGAGAAGCCCATCAGCTGGAGCCGGGCCGACCATCCAGAGGTGATGCCGTCTCCCGGCTCTTATGCGCTGGTCCTGGAAGCCACCCTCGCGACGGACAGACGCGCTGCCCGCTTCTCCCGTGTGCTGATAGACGGCGGGAGCAGCATCAACATCCTGTACCGTGACACCCTGGAGAAGCTAAATGTCAAGACGAAGCAGCTCATGCCTACTCGAACAATGTTCCATGGCATCGTACCCGGCCTGTCCTGCGCCCCCATTGGCAAGATCAAGATTGACGTACTTTTTGGGCACAAGGAGCATTTCTGCCGGGAAGCGATCTGGTTTGAAGTGGTGGACCTGGAGAGCCCTTACCATGCATTGCTTGGCCGACCTGCCTTGGCCAAATTCATGGCAGTTCCCCACTATGCATACCTCAAGATGAAGATACCAAGTACCAAAGGCGTCATCACCGTAGCCGGCGATTACAAGAAGTCCTCTGAGTGCGTGGCAGCCGGCAGCCGGCTGGCCGAGTCCCTTGTGATTGCCGAAGAAAAGAAGATGTTGGACCGAGTCGTGGCCATAGCCGGCAAGCAGTCGGCCGTGTCCCCCGACCCCAAGGAGCATGATGCTCAAGGATCCTTCTAGCCGGCCAAGGAGACGAAGAAGATACCTCTTGACCCCGAGCATCCAGAGAGGTTTGTTGTCATCGGGGCAAGCCTGAACAGCAAATAGGAAGGCGAGCTTGCCGATTTCCTCCATGAGAATCGGGACATCTTTGCGTGGTCCCCCAAGGACATGCCGGTTGTTCCGAGGAAATTCGCCGAGCACAAACTACACGTCCGAGAAGACGCAAAGCCAGTCAAACAACCCCTTTGCCGACTGTTGGAGGAGAAACGCAGGATTGTGGGAGAGGAGATAGCCCGGCTTCTGGCGGCCGGCTTCATTATGGAAGTTTTCTTTCCAGAGTGGCTCGCCAACTCGGTCCTTGTGCTAAAGAAGAATAACAAGTGGCACATGTGTATAGACTACACGAGCCTCAACAAGGCTTTCCCCAAAGATCCCTTTGCCCTACCAATGATTGACCAAGTGATAGACTCCACGGCCGGATGCGAGCTGTTGAGTTTCTTGGATGCTTACTCAGGATATCACCAGATAAAGCTAGATCCGGACGACCGCCTGTAGACCGCCTTCATCACGCCATTTGGAGCCTTCTGCTACCTGACTATGACATTCGGCTTAAGAAATGCCAGTGCCACTTTTCGGCGTTGCATGCATAAGTGCCTCCTCAAGCAACTCGGCAGAAACGCTCACGTCTACGTGGATGACATTGTGGTGAAGACGGAGAAGCGCGTTACTTTGCTGGGAGACCTCAAGGAAACGTTTGAGAACCTACGCCGGTTCCAAATCAAGCTCAACCCCGAGAAATGCGTGTTCGGAGTGCCAGCCGGCCAGCTCCTAGGCTTCCTGGTCTCCGAACGCGGCATCGAATGCAACCCAGTGAAGATCAAGGCCATCGAGAGAATGGCAATCCCCACCAAGCTTCAAGACATCCAAAAGTTCACCGGATGCTTGGCCTCCTTGAACTGCTTCATCAGCCGGCTCGGAGAGAAGGCTCTCCCCCTCTACCTCCTCATGAAGAAGAGCACTCACTTCGAGTGGAACGACCAGGCCGACCAAGCTTTTCACGAGCTGAAGAAGATGCTGGCCACGCCGCCCGTCCTGGCGGCACCGACTGAGAAAGAGCCCATGCTCCTTTACATTGCCGCAACCAGCCGGGTGGTCAGCACTGTCATCGTAGTCCAACGCCCAGAAGAAGGCCAAGCCCAGCCGGTTCAGAGGCCGGTGTATTATTTGAGCGAGGTGCTGTCCGCTTCAAAGCAGAACTACCCGCACTACCAGAAGATGTGTTACGGCGTGTACTTCATTGCCAAGAAGCTGAAGCCCTACTTTCAAGAGCACCCCGTCATGGTCGTATGCACCGCCCCGCTGGCCGAGATCATAGGCAGCTGAGACGCATCCGGCCGGGTGGCGAAATGGGCCATCGAGATGGCCCCTTACATGATCTTCTACCAGCCCCGCACCACCATCAAGTCCCAAGCACTGGCCGACTTCCTCGTCGACTGGGCCGAGACCCAGTACCTGCCGCCGGCTCCCGACTCCACCCATTGGCACATGCACTTTGACGGGTCCAAGATGCGCACCGGCTTGGGAGCCGGCATCGTCCTTACCTCTCCCAAAGGCGACAAGCTCAGATACACGCTGCAAATTCACTTTGCCGCCTCCAACAACGTGGCCGAGTACGAGGCGCTCATACATGGGCTCCGGCTTGCCAAGGAACTTGGCATCCGCCGGATCCTATGTTATGGCGACTCGGACTTGGTGGTCCAACAATCATCCAGCGACTGGGACGCCAAGGACGCAAATATGGCAAGCTACCGCTTCCTGGTCCAACAACTCAGCGGATACTTTGAAGGATGCGAGTTCCTCCACGTACCGCGAGCCGACAACGAGCCAGCCGATGCCCTGGCTCGAATAGGCTCCACTCGGCAAGCAATACCAACCGGCGTCGCTCTACAACGCCTCCTCAAGCCATCCATCAAGCCGTCTCCAGAGTCCGATTCCATCTTTGTGCCACCTGACACCGACGCGGCCGGGTCCGGCTCGAAGAACCAAGCGGGCGACCCGGGACTTCAGTAGTCGGCCCGGGGACTTCGGCAACCGGCTCGGGGACTGCAGTAGCCGGCCCAGGGACTGCACCAACACAACAGCCGGTGGCCGACTCTAGCATTTCACCACCCAGCCCGCCCACCCTGGTGGCAGTAGCCACATTGGCAGTAGGAGAAGTCGCGGCTCCATCATGGGCTCGGTCCATCCTCAACTTCCTAGTAAACCAAGATCTGCCGGCTGACGAAGCAGAGGCAAGACAAGTCCAACGTCGAGCCGGAGCATACACAATCATCAATAGAGAACTAGTCAAGCGCAGTGTCACTGGAGTCCTCCAACGGTGCGTCGAGCAAGAGAAGGGCATTGCAATCCTCAGAGACATTCACCAAGGAGAATGCAGCCACCATGCGGCCTCAAGATCACTCATCGCCAAAGCCTTCCGCCATGGTTTCTTTTGGCCGACTGCTTTAGATGACGCCAAGGATTTAGTTAAATATTGCAAAGGGTGCCAACTTTTCAGCTCCAAGCAACACATGCCGGCTTCGGCACTCAAGACCATTCCCCTCACCTGGCCCTTCGCCGTTTGGGGACTGGACATGGTGGGCCCATTCAAGACGGCACGTGGCGGCATGACGCATTGGCTCGTCGCCGTGGACAAATTCACCAAGTGGATTGAGGCAAAGCCGATCAAGAAGCTGAATGGGCCGACTGTTGTGACATTCATCGCAAACATAACAACTCGGTACGGCGTGCCACACAGCATCATCACCGACAATGGCACAAATTTTGCCAAAGGAGCCTTGGCACGTTTTTGCGCAGCCCAAGGTATTCGGTTGGACTTAGCATCCGTCGTCCACCCGCAGTCAAACAGCCAGGTCGAGCAAGCCAACGGCCTCATCCTCTACAGCATCAAGCCCCGACTGGTCGTACCTCTGGAGCGTTCAGCCAGCTGTTGGCTCGATGAGCTGCCGGCTGTCCTTTGGAGTCTGCGCACTACACCGAACAAGTCAACCGGCTTCACCCCTTTCTTCCTTGTGTATGGTGCCGAGGCGGTCATCCTAACTGACATCGACTTCGACTCGCCTCAAGTAACCATGTACACGGAAGCGGAGGCCAAGGAAGCACGAGAAGACGGCATCGACCTGCTGGAAGAAAGCCGGCTGTTAGCCCTCAGCCGGTCTGTCATCTACCAGCAGGGCCTGCGCCGCTACCACAGCCGGAAGGTCAAGCCAAGATCCTTCCAAGAGGGCGATCTTGTGCTCCGGCTGATCCAGCGAACAGCCGGCCAGCACAAGCTCTCGGCCCCTTGGGAGGGCCCCTTTGTTATCAGCAGGGCCTTAGGCAACGACTCCTACTACCTGATCGATGCACAGAAGCCGAAGGCACGAAAGAGAGACGACTCCGGCTAGGAGTCGGAACTACCATGGAACGCCAACCTCCTTCAAAGATTTTACAGTTGAAATGCAGTGTGTATCACGCTAACTTTTGTATTAAGTACGAAACAATAGGCCCTCCGAGGAGGGCTCGGGGATGGCCATCTCTTATCTATGAATGAAAAGCATCATGCTTATGACTTTGTCATTTCATTTACTTGTTCCGTCCGGCACCGGGTTCGACTAGTCGGCCCGGGGACTGGCCGACTGGAGTTATATTAGAAATCCTACCCGCAGTCAGACAAGTAGTGTGCCGGCTCCCATGCTTTCTCTTGCCAAAAGTCGCAGTTCGAAGAACCGGCTGTCCGACTGGCAAGAGTTAAAGGCAGGAACGGGCGCCCACACGAAAAACGGCTAGGGACTAACGAACTAATATAACAAAAGCCGGTTTTTCTCCCACCGCCGAATGGCTACCAGAGTAGCCGGCCGGCCGGTTTCCATTCACTTCACTTCAATCCAAGAAAGCTCAAGTACTTGCCTCCCCAAAGAGGGAAGGCGGCAAAGGAAAAAGGCTAAGGATAAAAAGCATACGCGAATGGAAACCAAACATGCACATAATAATATTTACATAAAAGACCTCCGAGAGGCCAGCATTCAACATAGTTTGGATACACCCCCAGTGGGTGGAACTACGAAAACTTAATGAAGATTGTTCAAAAGACAACAAGCAGGAAAAATAAGGACGGCAGGTCAAGCCGGCGGAGCGACCGACGAGCCGGGCTGGTTGGCAAAGACGGTTGTGCCGGCTGAAGGAGCGGCCGGCTGGCGAACCTCGGTTTGGTCACCGCCTCCCGCAGAGGGCGCGCTTCCACGCGCCTCGTTGCTGGAGGCACGGTCGGCCTGAGGTCGGCCGGTTGTTCCACTAGCCGGCTCGACGTCTTCGCCGTCCTCCTCTTCGTCATCCTCGCCCTCGTCGCTGGAGGCGATCTCCTCTGCCGAGTCCTCGCCCACCGCCGGGTTCAGCCCGAACCACTCCTCCGGCTGGGCAACACCGTCATCATCGATTTCGGGTGCAAAAATGCTGATGTCGGTGCACTCGGCGATCGTCGAAGCACGCTGGGCGATAGCCGGCCTCACCTCCTCCAGCTCCGCGTCGGCCTCCATCCGCCAAGTACGCAGCTGGTCCAGGCTCAGCCCTGGGTACCAAGCCCGAACGAACTCCAACGCCCGCCCGGCTCCAAGGCGGACCGTCGACGCCTTCCAAGCCTCAAAGCGACCGACTGCGACCTCCAGCCAGTCGGTAGTCCGGCTTGGTGTGCGGGGGATCGTATCGCCGGGCCAGAGGGCGGCCAACACTTGCGCCCCAACATGTTGGAGCCAGCTTAGCATCTGATGAGCCGGCTGCACCCGTGCCTGGACAGCCAAGAGCTGCTCCTCAAGCGTCCGGTTCGCATCCGACGCGATGTTGGCCCCCGCCTAACGGCGCGCCTCGCGATGGGCTTTGATGCTTTGGGCGACAAAGGCGGAGTAGCCAGGAAAGTAGTCTGCGCAAGGAAATAGGTAGCAGCACAAGTTAGAACAAGAACCAGACGCCAAGGGGCAAGAGAGGAGCGAGGAAGGCGGCTTACCGTCGATCAAGTCCTCGATGCGGCCGAAGCCCTCATCCAGCGCTCGCCGAGTCTCGGCCCAGCTCGCCGCCTCGGTCTCAAACTCCTCCTTCAGGGCAGCCTCGCTATCCTGCGCTTGCTGCAGGGCCGCCTTGTGGCTCTTCTCCTGGTCAGCCAGCTTCTTGGCTAGGCGGTCACGCTCCTGGACCAAGACAGCGTACTCGGCGTCCTTGGTATGAAGGGCGGCCTGCGCTTCACCGAGCTCCTTCCTCAAGTCGGTCTAGGCCCCTGAAGACAAAGAAAAAGACAAACCAATAAGGAAAAGGTCGTCAAGAAAGATCCGACCCAACTACGCAGCAGTCGGCCTGAATCTCGGGGACTACACCCAGTGGGTGCACTGACGCGCCCCCACAGGAGATAGACAAAATCAAGTACTTACTTCGGCTGTCGGCCAGGTCGTCGGTCCTTCGACTCAACTCCCGAGCCTGGGAGTTGAAGGCAGCAGCACAGGAGTTATGATATTCCTGAAAGATTCAGACAAGAAGCAAAGATAAGGTGGTTGTCAAGAAAGATTCGACCCGACTGCGCAGCAGTCGGCCCGAATCTCAGGGACTACACCCAGTGGGTGCGCTGGCGCGCCCCCACTGAAGAAATCAATAGATCAAAATGGCCAAGAATGAAGGACTCACCCGGATGGCGGCTCCCGTCGACAGGAACTCCTGGGTGAACTGCTGCAGCAGGGCGGCCTGAGCTTGAAGCCGGCTCCGGACCCCTTGAGCCGCCACATTCGGCTCGCCAGTCCCCCCGCTGGGAGTCCACTCGGACGTGGCAGTGCTGGCCGCCTCCAGATCTTCAGCCGACTGGCCTGCGCCCGCGACTCGGTGCGACTCCGGCGGAGCGGCGCCTCCCCCTGCGCGCCGACGCATCACCGGCTGCACCTCGAGGCCGGCTCTGTCCTCCAACTCACCCCCGGCCGGCTCCTCTGGCGCCGCTGACGGTTGGCCACCTTGGCCCGCTCCGGTTGGTGCTGCTGGCAGCGCTCTCCTCGCGAAGGACACGGAGTCCTCCCTCCTCTCCATTAGCGGCGGGTCTTGGACGATTTCCTCCGCCAAGGGCAGTGGGGTGTCAGGGGCCACGGCTCGGAGGGGAATGGCGAGCAGCGGAGGCTGGTTGCGTGAACCCCCCGCCTCCGTCTCCGCGGTCGCCGACTCCGCCTGGGCCTTGGCTGCCGCGCCGGCCTGCTCCTTCACCGCCTGGGCGGCTGCTTTATCCGCCGCCTCGCGCTCCTCCCGCGCCTCACGGGCGTTCCGCTCCGTAGCTTCCCTGAGATCGGCGTGGGGGTCCACGCGGCGGGAGCTCGAAGACCCTCTAGCCGGCCCCACTATGGAGCCGCCCGGACCCCGCTCAAGGGAAAGCGGCGCCCTGTCCAACAAGCACGAAAAAGTTAATAAGAATGTTCAAACAAGAAGAGAATGATGAAAAGCATGCGACAGGGCAATTGATGACTTACGCTGAGACCGCCTGAGGCTGCTTCACCGCCTTGCGGAAGCGGGCCGCTTTCGCAGCCGCCTCATCTCGCTTGGTCGCTGCGGTGGAGGCTTTCGACTTCTTCGGCCGACTGCCGAAGAGGCCTAAAGCGGCCCGGCGCTTCTGTGCACCGCCGCCAGCAGCCGGCACGATGGACGAGCCCACGCCCTGATGGTCGGCCGCTGGCTGGCGACGCGGGGCGACTTCGGCTTCAGCGTCATACGGCCAGTCCTCGAAGCTGGCGGTAAGCCTTGAGCCCCCGGGCTCGGCGTCATCCCCCACGACGGCGTCTTCCATGGCGGCTGCCCCCAAATCCAGGTCGTCGATGTCGTCCACCGTGCGGTCGGGGGCATACTGGCGTTTTATCCCCGCTGCCCCAGTCGTCGGCGGGAGAAGGGGGTTCTGCTAAGAAGAACCGGCTGATCAGAAGCCGGCCATCATGAAGCCGGCTACCAACAAGAAGAAGAAAAGGAAAACTTACCACGGGCGGAGGGTTGGTGCGAGAATACGGCGCCTTGCCGTATCGCCAGTCTTCGGCGAGCTTGCAATTTGAGATGTAATTTACCATGTACGATACCTCCGCATGAGGCATTTCCCTGGTGCTCAGCCGGCTTGGGTCAAAGCGGTCACTCATCTGGCACATCATGTGGGGCTGGCTCTGGAGAGGAGATATTCGGCGCTCCACGAAGGCGGCCACCAAGTCGGCCCCGTTCAGGCCTTCCGACTGGATCATCACGCGAAGCCGGGAGACGGCGGTGTTCCCGGCCTGAGACAGTGACCGGGACCGGAAACTCCATGAGGGCTGCCTCCCAGTCGGCGGGCCGGCTACGTAAGCCGGCAGGTTGAGTGGTCTCCTTGCTCGGCGACGTTCTTCACATAGAAATATGATTTCTGCCAGATCTTCACCGACTGGATCAGGGGGATGGGCGGGAATGGGTTGTTCTCGCCCGCCCTCCTCATGGCGATGAAGGCCCCACAGGGGGCAGGCACTCCTGCGACGACGGTGCCGAGTTTGCTCTGGAAGAACTCTCCCCAGAGCTCCAGCGTGGGGAGCAACCCCAAGAAACCTTCGCAGAGGGAGACGAAGGCCGACAGCAGCATCACTGCATTGGGCGTGAGGTGATGCGGCTGAAGGTTGTAGAACTCGAGGAAGGAGCGCAGAAATCCGCTCGCCGGAAGGCCGAAGCCGCGCAGGAAGTGCGAGCGGAAGACGACCCGCTCGCCCTCCTCCGGTGCCGGCGAAATCTCCGTCCCCGGCGCCAGGCGGACCCGCACGAGGTTGGCGTCGGGCAGGCGCCGGGTCTGGCGGAGGAATTCAACATGGTCCTCGTGGACATTGGAGCCGTCCCAGGAGCTCGACAACGCCATGAGAGCAAGACGATGTGGCGGCGCTGAGACGAGAGGCTGCGGCGGCGATGAGAGGAAGAAAGGAGGACGAGAGGGGGCGGAGTGAGAGAGAGCGTGCGAACCTCTGTCGCTCCCCCTCCTCCCCCTACTTATAGGCTCGCGTGGCGGAGCCGAGGAGGCGCGGCGTGGGGAAACGTGGGGATCGATCGTGCCCACTCCCCCACGTCCCGTGCTTGTTGCGCCCTAATGGCGAAATAAAATCGCCACGGGAAGGCGAGCGGTCCACCTGGGCCGCAGAAGATCAGCGTTCGGGCCGAGGCCAAGGAGTGGCGGGCCCGGGCCTGCGATGGTGTCCCATCGCGTGCGTGCGACGGCAGGGTCTCGCTGCCACGTGGCCCACGGGAGGGCCCGCGGTCAGCACGAGGGTCGACCACTTTCCCGCCTGACCAAGCTTCTCGTCCCTTTGTCCGCCTCGAAGCTCGATCAGCTTCGGGGACTACTGTCGAAGTAAATAGCCATGGGTAGCCTAGCCGGCTTCCCCTGGCCCTTCTGAAAAAATTACGAGCCCGTCCGGCTCTCAAGAATCCAAGACGTGGGGCCGCCTTCCCCTTGCTGGCTTCCACCCAGGCCGGCTTTCGGAAGGTGGCCCGACTTTAGCCCTCGTGAAGAAAGCCATGGGAGGGCCGACTTCGAGAAGCCGGCCGCGAGAAGGCCGACTCCAAGAAGCCGGCTCCCGTAAAGCGGTCGAGACCGTACCCTCAAAGTTTGCATCCACCTAGCGGCGATGTGACGGGGCGTGGCTACAGTGAAGCCTGCCTCCCCCGAATCCCGGAGCACGCCTGGCACAGTGCGCCATACGGGGTGGGTCTGACCCGTCCGGTGCGGCACTATTGCCATGCTGACCCTGGTGTCACCCACGACGGGCCGCCAGTGCGGCCCACAGATGGTGGGCCCCTTCGAGCAGAGAGACACCCGAAGGCGGCCACGCCTCCCCCCAGTCGGCCCAAGACGGAGCCGGCTCCCCGCAGCCGGCTTGCCGCCTCCCTCGAATGAGATGCCCCATTAAGGAGACAAGACGCGGGGAGGCTACAACGATCGGCCGACGGACGGCGGCACTGTAGCCACGCCTACCACGACGAAGCCCACGTCACCAAGATAGAGCGACAGTAACCAGCCGCCGACCAGGTCCTGGACAGTTGGGCCTGCCTGTCAACCAAGGGGCCGGCAGCCGGCGGGACCCACCAGTCGGCGGGCCCCAGCAGCCGGCGCAGAAGCCGGCGAGCGCAGTCACAGACGGCTGGGCCCCGCGCCCAGTTGGATTACCATTGTAGCCCCGGGGGGTAGGCCTATATAAACCCCCCGGGGCACCCATGCAAAGGGTTCGACCCCCTGCTAGTTCTAGACACCACACGAGGAGAAGAAGCAAGCTAGCCGTGCCCTTCTTCCTCCTCCCACCAAACAGCTCAAGGAGCATTGTGTAGCTACTTGTCCATCCAGTGATCATGCAGAGACCCCGCAGAGCAGCAGTAGGGGTGTTATCTCCACGGAGAGCCCCGAAGCTGGGTAAGATTCGCCGGCGTGCATGTCTTCGCCTCATCCCGTTTCCAGGCACCGGCGATGTCTTATTAGCTCCCACAATGATAAGCCACCCGTTGGCGTATGTCGCACCTACCACCCGACACCGAGTCTGCCATGTACTCCGCTTCACATGTAGATCCCGCCACGACGCTTTTCTTGCAACTACACCAGCTGACTGCCCCACCATTCAAAATATACACGTATCTGGTTTGTGACTTGGAGTCATCCAGATCTGTGTCGAAGCTAGCATCGACGTAACCCTTTACGACGAGCTCTTCGTCACCTCCATAAACGAGAAACATATCCTTAGTCCTTTTCAGGTACTTCAGGATATTCTTGACCGTTGTCCAGTGTTCCATGCCGGGATTACTTTGGTACCTTCCTACCAAACTTACGATAAGGTTTACATCAGGTCTGGTACACAACATGGCATACATAATAGACCCTATGGCCGAGGCATAGGGGACGACACTCATCTTTTCTCTATCTTCTGCCGTGGTCGGGCATTGAGCCGTGCTCAATCTCATACCTTGCAATACAGGCAAGAACCCCTTCTTGGACTGATCCATATTGAACTTCTTCAATATCTTGTCAAGGTACGTACTTTGTGAAAGACCAATGAGGCGTCTCGATCTATCTCTATAGATCTTGATGCCTAATATATAAGCAGCTTCTCCAAGATCCTTCATTGAAAAACACTTGTTCAAGTAGGCCTTTATGCTTGCCAAGAATTCTATATCATTTCCCATCAATAGTATGTCATCCACATATAATTTGAGAAATGCTACAGAGCTCCCACTCAATTTCTTGTAAACACAGACTTCTCCATAAGTCTGTGTAAACCCAAACGCTTTGATCATCTCATCAAATCGAATGTTCCAACTCCGAGATGCTTGCACCAGCCCATAGATTGAGCGTTGGAGCTTGCACACCTTGTCAGCATTCTTAGGATCGACAAAACCTTCTGGCTGCATCATATACAATTCTTCCTTAAGGAAACCATTAAGGAATGCCGTTTTGACATCCATTTGCCATATCTCATAATCATAGAATGCGACAATTGCTAACATGATTCAGACGGACTTCAGCTTCGCTACGGGTGAGAAAGTCTCATCATAGTCAACCCCTTGAACTTGTCCATAACCTTTAACGACAAGCCGAGCCTTATAGATGGTCACATTACCATCCGCGTCTGTCTTCTTCTTAAAGATCCATTTATTTTCTATGGCTCGCCGATCATCGGGCAAGTCAGTCAAAGTCCATACTTCGTTTTCATACATGGATCCTATCTCGGATTTCATGGCTTCCAGCCATTTGTCAGAATCTGGGCCCGCCATTGCTTCTTCATAGTTCGAAGGTTCACAATTGTCTAACAACATGATTTCCAGGACAGGGTTGTCGTACCACTCTGGTGCGGAACGTGTCCTTGTGGACCTACGAAATTCAGTAGCAACTTGATCTGAAGTTTCATGATCATCATCATTAACTTCCTCTCTAGTCGGTGCAGGCACCTCAGGAACATTTTCTTGAGCTGCGCCACTCTCCGGTTCAAGAGGCAATACTCCATCAAGTTCTACTTTCCTCCCACTTACTTCTTTCGAGAGAAACTCTTTCTCTAGAAAGGATCCATTCTTGGCAACAAAGATCTTGCCTTCGGATCTAAGGTAGAAGGTGTACCCAATAGTTTCCTTAGGGTATCCTATGAAGACACATTTTTCCGATTTGGGTTCGAGCTTTTCAGGTTGAAGTTTCTTGACATAAGCATCGCATCCCCAAACTTTCAGAAATGACAGCTTAGGTTTCTTACCAAACCACAATTCATACGGTGTCGTCTCAATGGATTTTGACGGAGCCCTATTTAAAGTGAATGCAGCAGTCTCTATAGCATAACACCAAAATGACAGCGGTAGATCGGTAAGAGACATCATAGATCGTACCATATCCAATAGAGTGCGATTACAATGTTCGGACACACCATTACACTGAGGTGTTCGAGGCGGCGTGAGTTGTGAAACAATTCCGCATTTCCTTAAGTGCGTGCCAAATTCATGACTCAAATATTCTCCCCCACGATCTAATCGTAAGAACTTGATTTTCCTGTCATGTTGATTCTCAACCTCACTCTGAAATTCCTTGAACTTTTCAAAGGTCTCAGACTTGTGTTTCATTAAGTAGACATACCCATATCTACTCAAGTCATCAGTGAGGGTGAGAACATAAGGATAGCCTCCGTGAGCCTCAACACTCATTGGACCGCACACTTCAGTATGTATGATTTCCAATAAGTTGGGTGCTCGCTCCATTGTTCGGGAGAACGGAGTCTTGGTCATTTTGCCCATGAGGCATGGTTCGCACGTGTTAAATGATTCATAATCAAGAGACTCCAAAAGTCCGTCTGCATGGAGTTTCTTCATGCGTTTGACACCAATGTGACCAAGGCGGCAGTGCCACAAGTAGTGGACTATCATTATCAACCTTACATCTTTTGGCATTCACACTATGAATATGTGTAACATCACGTTCGAGATTAAATAATAATAAACCATTGACCAGCGGGGCATGACCATAAAACATGTCTCTCATATAAATAGAACAACCATTATTCTTAGATTTAAATGAGTAGCGATCTCGCATTAAACGAGATCCAGATACAATGTTCATGCTCAAAGCTGGTACTAAATAACAATTCTTGAGGTTTAAAACTAATACCGTATGTAAATGTAGAGGTAGCGTGCCGACGGTGATCACATCGACCTTGGAACCATTCCCGACGTGCATCGTCACCACGTCCTTCGCCAGTCTCCGTTTATTCCGCAGCTCCTATTTTGAGTTACAAATATGAGCAACCGCACTGGTATCAAATACCCAGGAGGTACTACGAGTGTTGGTTAGGTACACATCAATAACATGTATATCACATATACCTTTGACATTGCCGGCCTTCTTATCCGCTAAGTACTTGGGGTAGTTCCGCTTCCAGTGATCGTTTCCCTTGCAATAAAAGCACTCAGTCTCAGGCTTGGGGTCCAATCTTTGTCTTATTCCCGGCAGCTTGCTTACCGGGCGCGGGAACTCCCTTGCCGTCCTTCTTGAAGTTCTTTTTACCCTTGCCTTTCTTGAACTTGGTGGTTTTATTCACCATCAACACTTGATGTTCCTTTTTGATTTCCACCTCCGCTGATTTCAGCACTAAATATACCTCAGGAATGGTCTTTTCCATCCCCTGCATATTGAAGTTCATCACAAAGCTCTTGTAGCTAGGTGGGAGCGACTGAAGGATTCTGTCAACGACCGCATCATCCGGGAGGTTAACTCCCAGCTGAGACAAGCGGTTGTGCAACCCAGACATTTTGAGTATGTGCTCACTGACGGAACTATTCTCCTCCATCTTACAACTGTAGAACTTGTCGGAGACTTCATATCTCTCGACCCGGGCATGAGATTGGAAAACCATTTTTAGCTCCTGGAACATCTCATATGCTCCGTGTTGCTCAAAATGCTTTTGGAGCCCCGATTCTAAGTTGTAAAGTATGCCGCACTGAACCAGGGAGTAATCATCACTGTGCGTCTGCCAGGCGTTCATAAAGTCTTGTTCTGCTGGGAAAATAGGTGCTTCACCTAGCGGTGCATCAAGGACATATGCTTTCCTGGCAGCTATGAGGATAATTCTCAGGTTACGGACCCAGTCCGTGTAGTTGCTGCCATCGTCTTTCAGCTTGGTTTTCTCTAGGAACGCGTTGAAGTTGAGGGCAACATTAGCGTGGGCCATTTGATCTACAAGACATATTGCAAAGAATTTTAGACTATGTTCATGATAACTAAGTTCATCTAATCAAATTATTTAATGAACTCCCACTCAGATAGACATCCCTCTAGTCATCTAAGTGATACATGATCCGAGTCAACTAGGCCGTGTCCGATCATCATGTGAGACGGACTAGTCATCATCGGTGAACATCTTCATGTTGATCGTATCTTCTATAGGACTCGTGTTCAACCTTTCGGTCTTCCGTGTTCCGAGGACATGTCTGTACATGCTAGGCTCGTCAAGTCAACCTAAGTGTATTGCGTGTGTAAATCTGGCTTACACCCGTTGTATGCGAACGTTAGAACCTATCACACCCGATCATCACGTGGTGCTTCGGAACAACGGACCTTAGCAACGGTGCACAGTTAGGAGGAACATTTTCTTGAAATTATTGCGAGGGATCATCTTATTTATGCTACCGTCGTTCTAAGCAAATAAGATGTAAAACATGATAAACATCACATGCAATCAAATAGTGACATGATATGGCCAATATCATTTTGCTCCTTTTGATCTCCATCTTCGGGGCGCCATGATCATCATTGTCACCGGCATGACACCATGACCTCCATCATCATGATCTCCATCATCGTGTCTTCATGAAGTTGTCTCGTCAACTATTACTTCTACTACTATGGCTAACGGTTAGCGATAAAGTAAAGTAATTACATGACGTTTATGTTGACACGCAGTTCATAAATAAATTAAGACAACTCCTATGGCTCCTTCCGGTTGTCATACTCATCAACATGCAAGTCGTGATTCCTATTACAAGAACATGATCAATCTCATACATCACGTATATCATTCATCACATCCTTTTGGCCATATCACATCACACGACATATGCTGCAAGAAAAAGTTAGGCGTCCTCTAATTGTTGTTGCAAGTTTTTACGTGGCTGCTATAGGTTTCTAGCAAGAACGTTTCTTACCTTTGCCAAAACCACAACATGATATGCCAATTTCTATTTACCCTTCATAAGGACCCTTTTCATTGAATCTGATCCGACTAAAGTGGGAGAGACAGACACCCGCTAGCCACCTTATGCAACTAGTGCATGTCAGTCGGTGGAACCAGTCTCACATAAGCGTACGTGTAAGGTCGGTCCGGGCCGCTTCATCCCACGATGCCGCCGAATCAAGATAAGACTAGTAACAGCAAGTAAATTGACAAAATCGACGCCCACAACAACTTGTGTTCTACTCGTGCATAGAAACTATGCATAGACCTAGCTCATGATGCCATTGTTGGGGATCGTTGCAAAAATTAAAAAAATTCTACGCATCACCAAGATCAATCTATGGAGTAACTAGCAATGAGAGAGAAGGGAGTGCATCTTCATACCCTTGAAGATCGCGAGTCGGAAGCGTTGCAAGAATGCGGTTGGAGGAGTCGTACACGTAGCGATTCAGATCGTGGCCGAATCCGATCTAAGCACCGAACAACGGCGCCTCCGTGTTCAACACACGTGCAGCCCGGTGACGTCTCCCACGCCTTGATCTAGCAAGGAGGAGGGGGACGTTGAGGAAGAAGGCTCCAACAGTAGCACGACGGCGTGGTGGTGATGGAGTGGCAGTTCTCCGACAGGGCTCCGCCAAGCTCACGCGGAGGAGGAGAGGTGTTGGGGAGGGGAGGGGCTGCGCCTTGGATGTGGTGCTGCAGCCCTCCACTCGCCCCTCTATTTATAGGGACAAGGGGGAACGGGGACGGCCCCTCTAGATGAGATCTAGAGGGGGGCGGCGGCCGAGGGGGAGGGGGCTTGCCCCCCAAGCAAGGGTGGCGCCCCCCTTTAGGGTTTCCCCCAAACCCTAGGCGCATGGGACCTAGGGTGGGATGGCACCCAGCCCACTAGGGGCTAGTTCCCTTCCACCTACAGCCCATTAGGCCCTCCGGGGCAGGTGGACCCTCCCGATGGACCCCCCGGAACCCCTCTAGTGGTCCCGGTACAATACCGGCATACCCCGAATATTTCCGGTGACCGTATGATGACTTCCCATATATAAATCTTCACCTCCGGACTATTCCGGAACTCCTCGTGACGTCCGGGATCTCATCCGGGACTCCGAACAACATTCAGTAATCACATACAAATCTTCCTAATAACCCTAGCGTCATCGAACCTTAAGTGTGTAGACCCTACGGGTTCAGGAACCATGCAGACATGACCGAGACAACTCTCTGGCCAATAACCAACAGCGGGATCTGGATACCCATGTTGGCGCCCACATGTTCCACGATGATCTCATCGGATGAACCATGATGTCGAGGATTCAAGCAATCCCGTATACAATTCCCTTTGTCAATCGGTACGTTACTTGCCCGAGATTCGATCGTCGGTATCCCAATACCTCGTTCAATCTCGTTACCGGCAAGTCACTTTACTCGTTCTGTAACACATCATCCCGTGACCAACCCTTTAGTCACATTGAGCTCATCACGATGATGTTTTACCGAGTGGGCCCAGAGATACCTCTCCATCATACGGAGTGACAAATCCCAGTCTCGATTCGTGCCAACTCAACAGACACTTTAAGAGATACCCATAGTGCACCTTTATAGCCACCCAGTTACGTTTTGATGTTTGGCACACCCAAAGTATTCCTATAGTATCCGGGAGTTGCACAATCTCATGGTCTAAGGAAAAGATACTTGACATTAGAAAAGCTCTAGCAGACGAACTACACGATCTTGTGCTATTCTTAGGATTGGGTCTTGTCCATCACATCTTTCCCTTAATGATGTGATCCCGTTATCAATGACATCCAATGTCCATAGTCAGGAAACCATGACCATCTGTTGATCAACGAGCTAGTCAACTAGAGGCTCACTAGGGACATGTTGTGGTCTATGTATTCACACATGTATCATGATTTCCGGATAATACAATTATAGCATGAACAATAGACAATTATCATGAACAAGGAAATATAATAATATCCATTTTATTATTGCCTCTAGGGCATATTTCCAACAGATCCATAGTCTAGCGCACAAGCTCTCAAAATGTCCTCCAGAATATGATTTACTCTCTCAGTCCGTCCATCTGTCTGCGGGTGGAAAGTTGTACTGAACTCTAGCCTGGTTCCCAAAGTTTCATGCAACTGATTCCAAAACTTTGAAGTAAACTGGGTTCCTCTATCTGATACAATGGTCCTCAGAACTCCATGCAGACATACGATCCTGGTCATGTATATCTTTACCAACTTAGCACTGGTGTAAGTGGTCTTTACTGGGATGAAATGAGCTACTTTCATCAAACGATCGATTACAACCCATATCGAGTCATAGCCTGAACGAGTCCTTGGTAATCCCATGATAAAATCCATGCCTAGCTTATCCCACTTACATTCGGGTATCAGCAATGGTTGTAGCAATCCGGCTGGCTTCTGATGTTCTGCCTTCACTCTCTGACATACATCACAAACTGCTACATACTCCGCAATATCCTTCTTCATTCCGATCCACCAGAAATTGTCCTTCAAATCCAGATACATCTTGGTATTTCCTGGGTGAATTGAATATGGCAAATCATGGGCCTCTTGTAGAATCAACTTCCTGATCTCCTGATCATTGGGCAGATATACGCGGTCCTCAAACCATAAGGTATCGTGCTCATCCTCATGAAATCCTTTAGCCTTTCCTTTGCTCATTATTTCCTTTATCTCGGCAATCTCCTTGTCCGTCTGCTGAGCTTCTCTAATCTTATCCATCAAAGTAGACTGAATTTCCAATGCTGCTACATAACCTCTTGGAACTATTTCCAAACATAGCTCGTGAAGATCCTCAGCTAACTCCTTGGGTAACTCTCCGGTCATGAGTGCGTTGACATGACTTTTGCGGCTCAACGCATCGGCTACTACGTTAGCCTTTCCGGGATGATAATGTAATCTCATATCATAATCCTTAATAAGCTCCAACCATCTCCTCTGCCTGAGATTCAGCTCCTTCTACGTGAAGATATACTTCAAACTCTTGTGATCCGTGTATACCTCACAATGGTTTCCGATGAGAAAATGTCTCCATGTCTTCAACGCATGCACTACGGCTGCTAACTCCAAATCATGCGTAGCATAGTTTAACTCATGGGGTTTAAGCTATCGTGAGGCATATGAAACAACTCTTCCCGCCTGCATAAGTACGGCTCCAAGTCCTCGGCGTGAAGCATCGCAGTATACTTCATAACCTTTGCGTTGATCTGGCAGAATCAACACTGGTGATTGATACGTCTCCAACGTATCTACAATTTTTGATTGTTCCATGCTATTATATTATCAACCTTGGATGCTTTATATGCATTTATATGCTATTTTATATGATTTTTGGGACTAACCTATTAACCTAGAGCCTAGTTGAGGGAGTCCTGGATTAGGGGGTCTTCGGACAGCCGGACTATATCCTTTGGCCGGACTATTGGACTATGAAGATACAAGATTGAAGACTTCGTCCCGTGTCCGGATGGGACTTTCCTTGGCGTAGAAGGCAAGCTTGGCAATACGGATATGTAGATCTCCTCCCTTGTAACCGACTCTGTGTAACCCTAGCCCCCTCTGGTGTCTATATAAACCGGAGGGTTTAGTCCATAGGGCAACATACAATCATACCATAGGCTAGCTTCTAGGGTTTAGCCTCTACGATCTCGTGGTAGATCAAATCTTGTAATACTCATATCATCAAGAACAATCAAGTAGGACGTAGGGTATTACCTCCATCAAGAGGGCCTGAACCTGGGTAAACATCGTGTCCCCTGCCTCTTGTTACCATCTGCCTTAGACGCACAGTTTGGGACCCCCTACCCGAGATCCGCCGGTTTTGACACCGACATTGGTGCTTTCATTGAGAGTTCCACTGTGCCGTCACCATAAGGCTTGATGGCCCCTTCGATCATCGGTAACGATGCGGTCCAGGGTGAGGTTTTCCTCCCCGGACAGATCTTCGTATTCGGCGGCTTCGCACTGCGGGCCAATTCGCTTGGCCATCTGGAGCAGATCGAGAGCTATGCCCCTGGCCATCAGGTTAGGTTCGGAAACCTAAACTACACGGCCGACATCCGCGGAGAATTGATCTTCAACGGATTTGAGCCCATGTCATATGCGCCGCACAATCACGATGAGCATGACGTAACTCTGCCGTCGGACAGTGTTCGGGAGATTGCATCTGCAACTACCCCAACCTTCAATCTGGAGCAAATTGCACCATCCGAGGACGGAGGGATAGACCCCACCATGGAGGCCACACTCTCAGTGGCGATGGAGTCGGATAATGACTTCACCCCTTACGAGAGCCGTGTCGCCGAACCACTGGATTCGTCTCTGGCCACGGACTCCGAGCCGCCTGTATTTGTGCCTATCGAATCCGACTGGGCGCCGATCACGGAGTTCACCTCCGCGGATATCTTTTAGCACTCGCCTTTTGGCGATGTGCTAAATTCATTAAGGTCTCTCTCCTTGTCAGGAGAACTTTGGCTGAACTATGTCTGGCTAGAATGGGATGCGGACGACAAAGAAATTTGCTACCCACCCACCACCCATTTAGTAGCCACTGTCAATGATTTAACCGACATGCTCGACTTCGACTCCGAAGACATCGACGGTATGGACAACGATGCAGGAGACGAACAGGAACCACCGCCCACAGGGCGCTAGACCGCCACCTCATCATATGATATATACATGGTGGACACCCCCAAAGAAGGCAATGACGACGAGACAGCGAAGGATGACCCCTCCAAGAAGCAACCCAAGCATTGACGTCAGCGACGCCGCTCTAAGTCCCGCCACAGCAAAAGCAGTGGTACCGTCACAAGAGACAATAACACTCCAGATAGTGCCGAAGACAACCACAATCCCCTCTAGCACAATGTAGAGCGGGAGGATGAACAAGCTAGCCCTCCAAAGCAGGCAGCAGATGGAGAACCGGAGGAGGACAATTACGTGCCTCTCTCCGAAGATGAGGTGAGCCTCGGCGACGAAGAATTTATCGTGCCTGAGGATCCCGTCGAGCAGGATCGCTTCAAGCGCCGGCTTATGGCCACAGTAAATAGCCTGAGGAAAAAGCAACAACAACTTCAAGCTGATCAAGACTTGCTAGCAGATAGATGGACCGAAGTGCTTGCGGCCGAGGAATACGAACTCGAGCGCCCATCCAAGAGTTTCCCAAAATGCAGGTTGCTACCTCACCTCAAGGAGGAAGCATTGAAACCTCCATCACTAGTGTACGATGCGGCTGACCGGCCACCGCGTGGCCAAGCCAGAGGGCGTTTCAGCCTGAAGTTCAGCCTGCACCCCGCCGCCACTCAATCAAAAATACCAAGGCCCGGGGCAACACACGGGCCCGCGAGACGTATTGGACAGCAGGGCAAAACTTGCAAGGTCAATATACGGGTCACGGGGGCGCGCGCCAACGCGGGACGATGATCGTCGTGCCGGATACACTAAAGGTAAATCCGGCCGGGCCAAATACAGCAGACAAGACTCATATGAACTGCATCGTGATATAGCCCGGCACAGAGGCGCCGCACACCCCCTATGCTTCACTGATGAAGTTATGGATCATGAATTCCCAGAGGGTTTTAAACCCGTAAATATCGAATCGTACGATGGTACAACAGATCCCGCTGTATGGATTGAGGATTTCCTCCTTCACATCCACATGGCTCATGGTGATGATCTACATGCCATCAAATACCTCCCACTAAAACTCAAAGGACCAGCTCAGCATTGGCTGAATAGCTTGCCAGCAGACTCCATCGGTAGTTGGGAGGATTTGGAAGACGCATTCCTTGAAACTTCTAGGGCACTTATGTGCGACCACCGGATGCTGATGACTTGAGCCATATAACTCAGTAGCCAGGGGAATCGGCCAGGAAATTCTAGACACGGTTCCTAACTAAGAAAAACCAAATTGTCGATTGTCCGGATGCAGAGGCCCTAGCGGCGTTCAAGCATAACATCCATGATGAGTGGCTTGCCCGCCACCTCGGCCAGGAGAAGCCGAAGTCTATGGCAGCCCTTACGACACTCATGACCCGCTTTTGTGCAGGTGAGGATAGCTGGCTGGCTCGCAGCAACAACACATCAAGGAATCCGGGCACTTTGGATACCAAAGATGCCAACGGTAGACCACGTCGTAACAGACCAAAGCACCACAACAACGGCAATAACACCAATGATACGGCAGTCAATGCCGGATTCAGAGGCTCTAGATCCGGTCAGCGAAAAAAGCCATGCAAAAGCCGTACTCCGGCTCCGTCCAGTCTGGATCGCATACTGGATCGCTCGTGTCAAATCCACGGCACCTCCGATAAGCCAACCAATCACACTAACAGAGAATGCTGGGTGTTCAAGCAGGCCAGCAAGTTAAATGCCGAAAACAAGGACAAGGGGCTGCATAGTGATGACGAGGAGGAGCCCCGGCTGCTGAACACGGGAGGACAGAAGGGGTTCCCCCCACAAGTGAAGACGGTGAACATGATATACGCAACCCACATTCCTAAGAGGGAACAGAAGTGTGCACTAAGGGACGTCTATGCGATGGAGCCCGTCGCCCCAAAGTTCAACCCATGGTCCGCTTGTCCGATCACCTTTGATCGTAGGGACCACCCCATTAGTATCCGTCATGGCGGATCCGCCGCACTGGTCCTAGACCCCATCATCGACGAACCCTAGTCCTGAACCTGCTTTATCACGATACAATGCAAAAAATGGGTATAGATCCCTCAAGGATCAAACCCACAAAAACCACCTTTAAGGGCGTCATCCCAGGTGTAGAGGCCCATTGCACGGGCTCAATCACACTGGAAGTGGTCTTTGGATCTCCGGACAACTTCTGAAGTGAGGAGTTAATCTTCGATATCGTCCCGTTTTGCGGTGGCTATCACGCACTGCTCGGGCGAACCGCATTCGCAAAATTCAATGTGGTACCGCATTACACATACCTCAAGCTCAAAATGCCAGGACCTAGGGGGGTCATAACAGTGAATGGAAACATAGAACGCTCGCTCTGCACGGAAGAGCACACTGCGGCCCTCGCAGCAGAAGCACAAAGCAGCCTTTTAAAGCAAACCACTAATTCGGCGATACAGCCCCCGAACACCTTCAAGCGAGTCCGGAGTAAACTACAATAGGATCGCCTGGCACGTTCAGAGCTCGCCTAGCAATTCGTCCCCCGTCCTATTCCTTGTCAAGCGACGAAATCCGTGCCGCGTGTACATAATTACGCACTGAAAAAACCATGGACATAGGCGGGGGCACGATCATTTTTCTCTTTCAGGATCTAACTCTCTGGAAGCCCTTTCCGGCAGTACGATTGCCGGACACATTACGGGAAGGAACAACCAAGGAGGCAAGAAGCTAAGATGTATATGGGAACCCTCAGGTGGTCTCTAATAATAATCGATATACCCACTTTCTACTATCCATACGCAGCTTGCCCTTGGATCGGACATGTCAAATAGTCCTACTTTCTGCTTATTGCACTACTTGTACCAGTACACTTCGGTGTATCATTTAAATAACAATGCATAACATTAGTCTATTATCGCATTATTCATCCCCTTTTTCTTATATGTTCATTTACGACAATCTGCACCCGCACATTCGGGTACTGTCAGTACGCCAGGGGCTTTCGTTTACCCCATAATACGGTGCGAGAAGTCCGAACACTTTCGACAATGCGGCACCCCGAACTTATAGCATTATATGCATCAGCTCTGAATCATGTCTTGGGTCAATAGTTGGGTTTGCCCGGCTACCATGCCTTGGTACCTTACGTTTCGCTATATCGGCTAAGGTAGCGGTGGGAGAACTACTGCGATTGTGTCCCGGTTCTTCCGGACGAGCACCTCAGTAGAGAAAGCCGAAAACTGACTGTCATGATAAGGCGAGAGCTGGTCGCTGTTTGAGAGGTCTCAAGTCCTTAAAGACTTTTTCCGCTTCGGGCTAGGAGTCGGCCTTGCCTGACTTAGGCGTGTATAGTGCCCCAAATTCGTCCTTCCGAATACTAGGGGCTTCACCAAAATTTAAAATTGTAGACTTTTATGGCTAAGTGAGAGTGATAAAGCCTTATAGTCCGATTGCCTAGTTCGTTGCGCTGAACACCTCCCTTGAAGGACCCAAAATTGGGGTAAAGAGTGCTCAGGTTTATCCCGAACACCCCAGTACTAGTTACATGGGGGCAGAAGCCGACGACTGGACAACTCTCAGAGTTTATAAACGGCCGCACATAAGGTAATATTTTAAATTAAAAAAGCGTTGCATAGTACAAATGAACTCGTTTCACATTACACGATCACATGAGCATGTTCATTCAAAAATTACATCCCTGGCACATTCATCCGCCACAAGGCGGGAACCCTTCAGGACACTCTCATAATACATTTCGGGGCAGCGATGCTCCTTACCCTCCGGCGGCCCCTCCTTCACCAACTTCACAGCGTCCAGCTTTGCCCAGTGCACCTTCGTTGGGGAAAAAAGCCCTGAGCACACCCTCGATGCAGACGGACCGCTTTATGACTTCAAGCCGTGGGCAGGCATCCACAAGCCGCCCCACCAGACCGAAGTAGCTGTCAGGCAGGGGCTCGCCAGGCCACATCCTGACTATAAGGCCCTTCATGGCCTGTTCGGTCGCCTTGTGAAGCTCGACCGATTGCTTCAGCTGGTCGCTCAAAGTCATTGGGTGTTCGGTCCCAGTATACTGAGACCAGAACAACTTTTCCATCGAGTTCCCCTCCTCAGCTCGGTAAAACTCCGCGGCATCCAGTACACTGCGGGGAAGATCTGCGAATGCTCCTGGAGAGCTCCGAACTTGGGTAAGTAAAAGGAAAGTTTCCTCCACATGCTTGCTTTGCATAATGAATGCCTTACCCGCTGCTATCTTCTTCACCGCATCAATCTCCTGGAGGGCATTGTGGGCTTCAGCCTTGGCGCTCCGGGCGCTTTCAAGCGCCTTCGCAAGCTTGGACTCTCGCGTCTTAGAGTCAAGCTCCAAGGACTCGTGTTTTTTGGCGAGAGCCTCGAGCTCTTGTTGCACCTCGCCTACTCGGGCTTCTTGCTTTTCCCGCTCAATGCGCTCCTTGGCTGCTTTGTCTTCGGCCTCAGACATCGCCTTCTTCAGGGTCGCCACTTCGATCGTGGCCCCTGGCAAATTCACGATGATCCTACTATTTTACACCCGAACTTCTTTTTTATATATAGACAAGGTATTGCTTACCTTTTCTCTCCTCGAGATGCCTCTTGGTAAGGCCGAGCTCATCCTCGGACCGCTCCAGGTCCTGCTTCAGTGCAGAGACCTCCGCACTACGTGCGGCAGCGGCCAGCAGTGAAGCCTGCACATACACATAGACATATTCTGATTAGACTCCTGAGTTATCATTTGATCCTCTATTCGGCCTTTCTTCGCGAACACCGAACAGAGCATCAGGGGCTATTGTCCATGCCGTAATATTTTCTTATATTTTGATTTCTTACCTCAGAGCCTGTTAGGAGGCTGGCGCAAGCTTCGGTCAGTCCGTTTTTGGCGGACTGAACTTTCTCGATCACCGCATTCATGATAGTGCGGTGCTCTTCGTTGATGGAAGCACCGCGAAGCGCTTCCAGCAAGTTGTCCGGTGCCTCTGGATGGACAGAGGACACCGGCACGGGCGGCTTGCCCCTCTTAACCGGGGATCGACTGCCGGAGTCCGGAACCACCGAAGGTTCTGGGGCAGTATTCGGCAAGGGCCTGAACTTGTAGCCCGTGGGAGTCTTGCTCCCTTTGCGCCTAGGGTCCGGAAGGTCGCCTCAAGGCGCCCCCCTGGACTACTTCCCGTCGGCTCAGTGCCTTTCGGGACAACACCTCGATGTTGTCTGTAGGGAAAGGCGTGGAGGATGTCGGAAGTTAATCGCTATTCATATCCGATGAGTCCAATGAGCCGTCCAACGAATCTACGTCAAGATGAGCTCAGGTTGGACTGCATAATCATATGCGACGCAATGAGAAACAGCATCATAAGACACACCATGAATTACTATGGTGTCCGGATACTTACGACTTCGCCAGGGGCTTCTCCCTGGGTAACCACTCGTCGCCGCTATAGGCGGCCGTCGTGGAGCAGTCTGGAGGGAGGGTCCTTCCCTTCTTGGACCCTTCGGCCTCCCCGGTGGGGTCAGCCTTCCTCTTCTTGTCTCCCCCGGCTGGGGGGAGAACTTTCCTCCTCCTCCTCCTCATTTTCGTGGGAGGAGTGCATGTCGGAGTCATCGGACAATGAGCCCGATAAAACCTTGTGCCGGAGACCCTTTCGGGTCCCCGTGCCTTCTTCTTGGTCTTCTTCACCGGCACCTCGTAAGGTGCCGGAGCCAGCATATCAGTTAGGAGAGCATCTGCAGGATCTTCAGGCAGGGGGGCTGGGCAATCAAGCTGCTCCGCTGTATTTATCCAGTCCTGTTAATGACATGGAAGCTTAGATCCTGCACATGATTTAACTGGGGCAAATAAATACCCTGTGAGATATAAAAACTTACCGGATTGGCACGGCGCTTTGCGCTGAGTCCGCAGTCCTCGGTGAGGGAAGGAGGTACCTCGGTGCCCTTGAACAGCACCCTCCAGACGTCCTCGTGCGTCGTGTCGTAGAGCTCTCGCTGCGTCTTGTGCTTGGCCGGGTCGAACTCCCACAAATTGAATGTTCGTCGTTGACACGGGAGTATCCGGCGGAAGAGCATGACCTGGACCATGTTGACGAGCTTGATTTTCTTGCTCATCATGTTCCTGATGCAGGTCTGGAGTCCGATCAGCTCTACCGAAGAACCCCAGGATAGGCCCTTCTCTTTCCAGGAGGTGAGCCGCGTGGGGATTCCGGATCGAAATTTGGGGGCCGCCACCCAGTTGGTGTTGCGCGGCTCAGTGATGTAGAACCACCCCGATTGCCACCCCTTTATGGTATCCACATAGGTGCCCTGGAGCCAGGTGACGTTAGGCATTTTGCCCACCATGGCGCCTCCGCACTCTGCTTGCTGGCCGACCACCACCTTCAGTTTAACATTGAAGGTTTTCAGCCACAGGCCGAAGTGGGGCCTAATGCGGAGGAAGGCCTCACACATGACGATAAACGCTGATATGTTGAGGATGAAGTTGGGGGCCAGATCATGAAAATCCAGCCCATAGTAAAACATGAGCCCACGGACAAACGGGTGGAGGGGAAATCCCAGTCCGCAGATGAAATGGGTAAGAAAAACTACCCTCTCATGGGGTTCGAGCGTAGGGATGATCTGCCCTGCATCTGGCAGCCGGTGCGCGATATCCACGGCCAGATATCCGGCTACCCATAACTTTGCGATGTGCAACTCCATGATGGAGGAGACCATCCACTTGCCTCCTGCTCCGGACATGCTTGGAGTGGTTTGAGAAGAAGAACGCAAACTTGGGCGCTGGAGCTCGAGTGCGTGAGAATGGATAAGTAAGGAGGTAGAAGGCGTCGGTAAAAGGGGTGAATCCTTGTCCCTTTATAAAGGCGGAAGAGGCGATGCGCCTCCCCACTTGCCTGGTAAAATCGATTATTCCCCAGGCGCCATAATTGATGGCACAGTTGGGTTACCCACGTCCGTATTGATGAGAATCCCGTAATAAGGGGGACACGATCTCTGCTTTGACAATACGTGTCAAGGAAACCGCCCCGCGATATGTGCGGTGCTGGTTGAGAAAAATGGTTCAAATAATGATCGGGCCATGACATGATGTCATGCTGTCAAACATGTCAGCGGATTGGATTTGTGGAAATATTATTCTCTCTACGGTGGTATGTGGAACTTGTTTTGCAGAGCCGGACACTATCCTTGTGTTCAAAATCTTTTGAGGATTATTCGAAGGAGGAACCCGCCTTGCAATGCCGAAGACAAAACTGCGTGCCGGACTCATCATCATTGAAGCCTGGTTCAGGGGCTACTGAGGGAGTCCTGGATTAGGGGGTCTCTGGACAGCCGGACTATATCCTTTGGTCGGACAGTTGGACTATGAAGATACAAGATTGAAGACTTCGTCCCGTGTCCGGATGGGACTTTCCTTGGCGTAGAAGGCAAGCTTGGCAATACGGATATGTAGATCTCCTCCCTTGTAACCGACTCAGTGTAACCCTAGCCCCCTCCGTGTCTATATAAACCGGAGGGTTCAGTCCATATGACAACATACAATCATACCATAGGCTAGCTTCTAGGGTTTAGCCTCTACGATCTCGTGGTAGATCAACTCTTGTAATACTCACATCATCAAGAACAATCAAGCAGGACGTAGGGTATTACCTCCATCAAGAGGGCCCGAACCTGGGTAAACATCGTGTCCCCTGCCTCCTGTTACCATCCGCCTTAGACGCACAGTTCAGGACCCCCTACCCAAGATCCGCCGGTTTTTACACCGACACTAGTGCCAGTTTCTGTTTTTTCCTTGGTTTAGAGTATCACAGAAAAGAAAAATCAAACGTAGTCCAATTGACCTGAAACTTCACGGACTTATTTTTGGACCAGAAGAAGCCCACGGAGTATCGGAGTTGGACTAAGAGAGTCCCGGGCTGCCCACAAGGGTGGGGGCGTGCCCCCCTGCCTCGTGGACAGCCCGGAGATCCACTGACGTACTTCTTCCTCCTATATATACCCATATACCCTAAAAACTTCGGAGAGCACAATAGATCGGGAGTTCCGCCGCCAGAAGCCTCCGTAGCCACCGAAAACCAATCTAGACCCGTTCCGGCACCTTGCCGAAGGGGGCAATCCCTCACCGGTGGCCATCTTCATCATCTCGGCGCTCACCATGACGAGGAGGGAGTAGTTCTCCCTCGGGGCTGAGGGTATGTACCAGTAGCTATGTGTTTGATCTCTCTCTCTCTCTCTCGTGTTCTTGAGGTGATACGATCTAGATGTATCGCGAGCTTTGCTATTATAGTTGGATCTTACGATGTTTCTCCCCCTCTACTCTCTTGTAATGGATTGAGTTTTCCCTTTGAAGTTATCTTATCGGATCGGGTCTTTAAGGATTTGAGAACACTTGAATGTCTTGCGTGGGATATCCATGGTGACTATGGGGTATTCTATGATCCACTTGATGTATGTTTTGGTGATCAACTTGCGGGTTCCGTGACCTTGGGAATCTATGCATAGGGGTTGGCACATGTTTTCGTCTTGACTCTCCGGTAGAAACTTTGGGGCACTCTTTGAAGTACTTTGTGTTGGTTTGAATAGATGAATCTGAGATTGTGTGATGCATATCGTATAATCATACCCACGGATACTTGAGGTGACATTGGAGTACCTAGGTGACATTAGGGTTTTGGTTGATTTGTATCTTAAGGTGTTATTATAGTACGAACTCTATGATAGATTGAACGGAAAGAATAGCTTCGTGTTATTTTACTATGGACTCTTGAATAGATCGATCGGAAAGGATAACTTTGAGGTGGTTTCGTACCCTACCATAATCTCTTCATTTGTTCTCCGCTATTAGTGACTTTGGAGTGACTCTTTGTTGCATGTTGAGGGCTAGTTATATGATCCAATTATGTTATTATTGTTGAGAGAACTTGCACTAGTGAAAGTATGAACCCTAGGCCTTGTTTCAACGCATTGCAATACCATTTATGCTCACTTTTATCATTAGTTACCTTGTTTTTTTTATATTTTCAGAATACAAAAACCTTTATCTACCATCCATACATATTAGTTGTATCACCATCTCTTCGCCTAACTAGTGCACCTATACAATTTACCATTGTATTGGGTGTGTTGGGGACAAAAGAGACTCTTTGTTATTTGGTTGGAGGGTTGCTTGAGAGAGACCATCTTCATCCTACGCCTCCTACAGATTGATAAACCTTAGGTCATCCACTTGAGGGAAATTTGCTACTGTCCTACAAACCTCTACACTTGGAGGCCCAACAACGTCTACAAGAAGAAGGTTATGTAGTAGACATCAAGCTCTTTTCTGGCACTGTTGCCGGGGAGGTTAGCGCTTGAAGGTATATCTTTAGATATTGCAATCGAATCTTTTAGTTTCTTGTTTTATCACTAGTTTAGTTTATAAAAGAAAACTACAAAAAATGGAATTTAGTTTGCCTCATACGCTTTATCTTTTTAATATCTTCCGTGAGAATGATGGAAAGGAAAATTGTGCTCAAGTGCTAGAAGAAGAATGCATTAGAATGTTTGGCACTAAATATTTGAATGATGAGCATGATTGCAATGTTGTTAGTATGAATTCCTTGAATATCCATGATGCTAATGATATGCAAAGCCACAAGCTTGGGGAAGCTATGTTTGATGAAGATGATATTTTTTGCCTCCCAAGTTTTGATGAGAAAATTTATTATGATGATAGCACGCCTCCTATTTATGATGATTATATTGATGAAAGTGGATTTGGAGAGGTCATGACTTTATTTAGTAATGATTCCACTATTTCGGAAGAAGTTCCAATTGATTATGAGAACATAGTTGCTATCTATGATGATTATTGTGATGACTTGTATGATATTAAGAATAATGATAACCATGAAACTTGTCATCATGATTTTAATTTTCAATTGGATTATGCCTCACATGATAGTTACTTCGTTGAGTTTACTCCCACTATTCCGAATGAGAAGAATCTTGCTTATGCGGAGAGTAATAAAATTTCTATGCTTGTGGATCATGAAAAGAATGCTTTAGGTGTCGGTTATATTGTTGAATTCATTCATGATTCTGCTGAAAATTATTATGAGGGAGGAATATATGCTTGTAGGAATTGCAATAATATCAAGTTTCCTCTCTATGTGTTGAAAATCTTGAAGTTATGCTTGTTTTGCCTTCCTATGCTAGTTGATTATTGTTCCCACAAGTTGTTTGCTCACAAAATCCCTATGCATAGGAAGTGGTAGACTTAAATGTTCTAGTCATATTCTTCATGATGCTCTCTTTATGTTTCAATTCTTATCTTTTATGTGAGCATCATTGAAATCATCATGCCTAGCTAGGGGCGTTAAACGATAGCGCTTGTTGGGAGGCAACCCAACTTTATTTTTATTCCTTGCTTTTTGCTCCTGTTTAGTAATAAATAATTTATCTAGCCTCTTTTATGATTGAGTTTTTATGTTTTAGTTAGTGTTTGTGCCAAGTAGAACCGTTGGGAAGACTTGGGGAAAGTCTTGTTGATCTTGCTGTAAAAAACAGAAACCTTAGCGCTCACGAGAATTTCTGCCATTTTCTATTGGAGAGTGCTATTTAGTTAATTCTTTTTTGCAGATGATTAATATATAAATTACTCACGTCCAGGAATTTATTTTAGAATTTTTAGGGTTCCATAAGTTTGCGTTAGTTACGGATTACTACAGACTGTTCTGTTTTTAACAGATTCTGTTTTCTATGTGTTGTTTGCTTATTTTGATGAATCTATGAGTAGTATCGGAGGATATGAACCATAGAGAATTTGGAATACAGTAGATATTACACCAATATAAATAAATAATGAGTTAATTACAGTACCTTGAAGTGGCGTTTTGTTTTCTTTCGCTAACAAAGCTCACGAGTTTTCTACTTTAAGTTTTGTGTTGTGAAGTTTTCAAGTTTTGGGTAAAGATTCGATGGACTATGGAATAAGGAGTGGCAAGAGCCTACGCTTGAGGATGCCCAAGGCACCCCAAGGTAATATTCAAGGACAACCAAAAGCCTAAGCTTGGGGATGCCCTGGAAGGCATCCCCTCTTTCGTCTTCGTTCATCGGTAACTTTACTTGGAGCTATATTTTTATTCGCCACATGATATGTGTTTTGCTTGGAGCGTCATTTTATATTATTTAGTTTTGCTTCCCGTCTGAATAAAATACCAAGATCTGAAATTCTTTAATGTTAGAGAGTCTTCATGTAGTTGCATAATTATTCGACTACTCATTGATCTTCACTTATATCTTTCGGAGTAGTTTGTTGTTGCTCTAGTGCTTCACTTATATCTTTTTATAGCACGGCGGTGGTTTTATTTTGAAGAAATAGATGAACTCTCATGCTTCACTTATATTATTTTGAGAGTCCTAAACAGCATGGTAATTTGCTTTGGTTATGAATTTAGTCCTAATATGATGGGCATCCAAGAGGGATATAATAAAAACTTTCATATAAGGTGCATTGAATACTATGAGAAGTTTGATACTTGATAATTGTTTTGAGATATGGAGATGGTGATATTAGAGTCGTGCTAGTTGAGTAGTTGTGAATTTGAGAAATGCTTGTGTTAAAGTTTGTGATTCCCGTAGCATGCACGTATGGTGAACCGTTATGTTAAGAAGTTAGAGCATGGTGTATTTATTGATTGTCCTCCTTATGAGTGGCGGTCGGGGATGAGCGATGGTCTTTTCCTACCAATCTATCCTCCTAGGAGCATGCGCGTAGTACTTTGCTTCGATAACTAATAGATTTTTTCAATAAGTATGTGAGTTCTTTATGACTAATGTTTAGTCCATGTATTATACATACTCTCACCCTTCCACCATTGCTAGCCTCTCTAATACCGCACACCTTTCGCCAATATCATACACCCACCATATACCTTGCTCAAAACAGCCACCATACCTACCTATCATGGCATTTCCATAGCCATTCCGAGATATATTGCCATGCAACTTTCCACCGTTCCGTTTACTATGACACGCTCCATCATTGTCATATTGCTTTGCATGATCATGTAGTTGACATTGTATTTGTAGAAAAGCCACCATTCATAATTCTTTCATACATGTCACTCATGCATCATTGCACATCCCGATACACCGCTGGAAGCATTCATATAGAGTCATACTTTGTTCTAGTATCGAGTTGTAATCTTTGAGTTGTAAATAAATAGAAGTGTGATGATCATCATTAATAGAGCATTGTCCCAAAAAAAGAGAAAGGCCAAATAAAAAAGAAAGGCCAAATAAAAAAAGAAAGGCAAAAAGGGCAATGCTACTATCCTTTTACCACACTTGTGCTTCAAAGTAGCACCATGATCTTCATGATAGAGAGTTTCTTGTTTTGTCACTTTCATATACTAGTGGGAAATTTTCATTATAAAACTTGGCTTGTATATTCCAACAATGGGCCTCTCAAATTCCCTAGGTCTTCGTGAGCAAGCAAGTTGGATGCACACCAACTTAATTTCTTTTGTTGAGCTTTCATACATTTATAGCTCTAGTGCATCCGTTGCATGGCAATCCCTACTCACTCACATTGATATCTATTAATGGGCATTTCATAGCCCGTTGATACGCCTAGTTGATGTGAGACTATCTTCTCCTTTTTGTCTTCTCCACAACCACCATTCTATTCCACCTATAGTTCTATATCCATGGCTCACGCTCATATATTGTGTAAAGATTGAAAAAGTTTGAGAACATCAAAAGTATGAAACAATTGCTAGGCTTGTCATCGGGGTTGTGCATGATTTAAATATTTTGTGTGGTGAAGTTGGAGCATAGCCAGATTATATGATTTTGTAGGGATAGCTTTCTTTGGCCATGTTATTTTGAGAAGACATACTTGCTTTGTTAGTATGCTTGAAGTATTATTATTTTTATGTCCATATTAAACTTTTGTCTTGAATCTTACGGATCTGAATATTCTTGCCACAATAAAGAATTACATAGAGAAATATGTTAGGTAGCATTCCACATCAAAAATTCCGTTTTTATCATTTACCTACTCGAGGACGAGCAGGAATTAAGCTTGGGGATGCTGATACGTCTCCAACGCATCTATAATTTTTGATTGTTCCATGCTATTATATTATAAACCTTGGATGTTTTATATGCATTTATATGATATTTTATATGATTTTTGGGACTAACCTATTAACCTAGAGCCCAGTGCCAGTTTCTGTTTTTCCCTTGTTTTAGAGTATCACAGAAAAGGAATATCAAACGGAGTCCAATTGACCTGAAACTTCATGGAACTTATTTTTGGACCAGAAGAAGCACACGGAGTATCGGAGTTGGACCAGGAGAGTCCCGGGCTGCCCACGAGGGTGGGGGGCGCGCCCCCTTGCCTCGTGGACAGCCCGGAGATCCACCGATATACTTCTTCCTCCTCTATATACCCATATACCCTAAAAACTTCGGAGAGTGCAATAGATCGGGAGTTCCGCCGCCAGAAGCCTCTGTAGCCACCAAAAACCAATCTAGACTCGTTCTGGCACCCTGCCGGAGGGGGCAATCCCTCACCGGTGGCCATCTTCATCATCCCGGTGCTCTCCATGACGAGGAGGGAGTAATTCTCCCTCGGGGCTGAGGGCATGTACGAGTAGCTATGTGTTTAATCCCTCTCTCTCTCTCGTGTTCTTGAGGTGATACGATCTTGATGTATCGTGAGCTTTGCTATTATAGTTGGATCTTATTATGTTTCTCCCCCTCTACTCTCTTGTAATGGATTGAGTTTTCCCTTTGAAGTTATCTTATCAGATTGAGTCTTTAAGGATTTGAGAACACTTGATGTATGTCTTGCATGGGATATCCGTGGTGACAATGGGCTATTCTATGATCCACTTGATGTATGTTTTGGTGATCAACTTGCGGGTTCCGTGACCTTGGGAATCTATGAATAGGGGTTGGCACACGTTTTCGTCTTGACTCTCCGGTAGAAACTTTGGGGCACTCTTTGAAGTACTTTGTGTTGGTTTGAATAGATGAATCTGAGATTGTGTGATGCATATCGTATAATCATACCCACGGGTACTTGAGGTGACATTGGAGTATCTATGTGACATTAGGGTTTTGGTTGATTTGTATCTTAAGGTGTTATTCTAGTACGAACTCTATGATAGATTGAACGGAAAGAATAGCTTCGTGTTATTTTACTATGGACTCTTGAATAGATCGATTAGAAAGGATAACTTTGAGGTGGTTTCGTACCCTACCATAATCTCTTTGTTTGTTCTCCGCTATTAGTGACTTTGGAGTGACTCTTTGTTGCATGTTGAGGGCTAGTTATATGATCCAATTATGTTATTATTGTTGAGAGAACTTGCACTAGTGAAAGTATGAACCCTAGGCCTTGTTTCAACGCATTGCAATACCGTTTACGCTCACTTTTATCATTAGTTACCTTGCTGTTTTTATATTTTCAGATTACAAAAACCTTTATCTACCATCCATATACCACTTGTATCACCATCTCTTCGCTGAACTAGTGCACCTATACAATTTCCAATTGTATTAGGTGTGTTGGGGACACAAGAGACTCTTTGTTATCTGGTTGCAGGGTTGCTTGAGAGAGACCATCTTCATGCTACGCCTCCTACGGATTGATAAACCTTAGGTCATCCACTTGAGGGAAATTTGCTACTGTCCTACAAACCTCTGTACTTGGAGGCCCAACAACGTCTACAAGAAGAAGGTTGTGTAGTAGACATCAGTGATGTAACCAGGCATCTCTTTAACTCCTGAAAACTGGCCTCGCCTTCCTCAGTCCCTTTAAATTTGGTGTCCTTCTTCAACAACTCCGGCATGGGCTTTGCAATCTTTGAGAAATTCTCAATGAACCTCCGGTAGTATCCTGTGAGTCCAAGAAAACTCCAGATCTCTCCAACTGACGTGGATGGCTCCCAGTTTGTCACAGTGACAACCTTGGTGGGGTCTACTGCTATTCCTTCTCCGGATATAACGTGTCCAAGAAATCCAACTTCCTTCAGCCAAAATTCACATTTGCTGAACTTGGCGTATAACTGATGTT
The DNA here is from genome assembly GCF_018294505.1 of Triticum aestivum. Lineage (NCBI taxonomy): Eukaryota > Viridiplantae > Streptophyta > Magnoliopsida > Poales > Poaceae > Triticum > Triticum aestivum. The sequence goes on from NC_057800.1 coordinate 617,208,374, forward strand.
CTCTGAGCTTCCCAAGTACCAATCGCAAATGTTCCTTATGTTCTTCTTCATTCTTTGAGTAGACCAGTATATCATCAATGGACACCACAACGAACTTATCCAAAAACTCCATAAACACTTTGTTCATCATATTCATAAAATAGGCAGGTGTGTTAGTCAGACCAAATGACATAACGGTATACTCATACAGCCCATATCTCGTGGTAAAAGTTGTCTTAGGTATATCCTGCTCTCGAATCTTCAGCTGGTGATACCCTGATCGCAAATCGATCTTGGAAAACACCTTAGCTCCTTGCAGCTGGTCAAACAAATCATTGATCATCGGCAGTGGGTACTTGTTCTTAATCGTCACCTCATTCAGTCCTCGATAATCAACAACCATCCTTAACGATCCATCCTTCTTCTCCACTAGAAGCACTGGTGATCCCCAAGGTGATGGACTTGGGAGAATATAACCTTTATCCAGTAACTCCTTAATCTGCTTCTTAATTTCTTCCAAATCCTTTGCGGGCATTCTGTACGGTCTCTTAGATATTGGCCCTGTGTCTGGCAAAAGCTCAATTAAAAACCCAATGTCTCTATCCAGTGGCATGCCTGACAACTCTTCTGGAAATACATCCGGAAAATCCTTTAGCATGGGTACTTCCTCCTGTACAACTCCAGATAAGGAATTTACTTGTGTCCTATTAGAAATATGCCGGGATACATACTTGATCATTCTTACTTCTGGGGTGGTGAGCAAAATTGTCTTACTGGCGCAATCAATGTTCCCTCCATACATCGATAGCCAATCCATACCCAGTATCACATCCAAACCTTGCGACTCCAATATTATCAGATCTGAGGGAAAAATGTGCCTACCTATGGCCAACGGTATCTGAAAACATCCTTGTCTTGCCATATACTCTGCTCCTGGCGAGCTCACTAACATAGGTGTACTAAGAACTTTGGTGGGCAGTTTCTACTTATCCACAAATCCCCTTGATATGTATGAATGCGATGCACCAGTATCGAAAAGAACGACTGCAGTAAATGACTTAACCAAAAACTTACCTATTATTGCATCTGGCTGAGCTTCAACCTCCTCCATGTTAACGTGGTTCACTTGTCCCCTGTTGAAAGGGTTGGTCTTCTTCCCAGAGCTTCCATTGCCATTTCCATTCTTGGCTTCAGGACATTCATTGGCGTAATGTCCGGTCTTCTGGCATTTGTAGCAAATGATGTGGCTTAGATCCTTCTTGGCGGGTGTTGCCGGGTTGGAATGGTTCTGTCCGCTACTTCCTCCGTTACCATTTCCGTTCTTGGGGCCACTATGATTGTGAGAACTTCCTCCATTATGAGTGTGGCCTCCATGGTTATGAACAAGTCCTCCCGAGTTCGGGGTGAAATGGGGTCTCTGCTGGGCTCCAGAATTATACTTCCCTTGTCCATACTTCCTCTTACGGTTATCAATCTGCTGCTGCTTCCCTTCAATCATGAGAGCTCTATCTACCAACTGTTGGTACTTATTAAAGGTTGCTACCATCAACTGCATGCTCAGCTCATCATTCAGTCCTTCCAGAAACTTCTCCTGCTTAGCTGCATCCATAGCAATGTCATCTGGGGCATAACGTGCTAGCTTGTTAAAGTCATCCACATACTGGCTAACGGTGCATCCTCCTTGGCGTAAGTTGCGAAACTCACGCTTCTTTATGGCCATAACTCATGCTGATACATGGGCAGTGCGAAAAGCCTGCTGGAACTGGTCCCATGTAACAGTGGCTATAGGATAGGTGATGGTGTAATTCTCCCACCATGAGGCTGCTGGTCCATCCAATTGGTGTGCGGCAAAACACACCTTCTCAGCATCTACGCATCCTACAGTGGTTAACTCCCTTCCAATCTTGCAGAGCCAATCATCTGCAACTATCGGCTCGGTGCTACTGGAAAACACCGGCGGCTGCAACCTCAGAAAACGGGCTAAATTGTCAACTGGGGGTGGTGGTGGGTTGTTGTTGTTGTTGCCTTGGTTCTGAACTAACAACTGCATCAGGGTATTCTGCTGCTGGTTCAACTGAGTGAGCTCCGGTGGAAAGGTAAATCTGGGGTCACGTCTCGGAGGCATCTGAGGGTTTAGAGGGAAGAGAATAGAATAGAATGAGGTCTAGTGAGGAAACACTACCCATATGCACATGAGACAAACACAATCATATCACTCAATCAATCAAGCAAGGGCATACAATCGGTCTAGAACTATCATTACAAAGTGCTTGGAATATACTACTTACATGGGGGAATACTACTACTGATATGGTAGTCGACTAGAAAAATTGCTCGGTCGAAGACTCCATGATATCTACTCCAGCTTCATCAACATAGTCATCATCGCTATCATCGGGGTCCGAGTCAGTGTCGTCGATGATGATGTAGTTCACTGGGCAAGTGGAATCATCATCTTCTCCTCCTGGCGCGGGATCTCCCATGAAAACTCCTAGCTTCCTTGTCAGGTCGTCATTCTTCTCCACTAGTACGACGATTTCCTCCTCATAATCTTCGTGTGTGGCCTTGAGTTCTTCCTCTAGCTCTGTGATCCTTGTCATTTCCTTCTTCAAATCTGTCATGCCTGCGCACATCTGGTTCTCCTGGCGTCGAATGTGCTGGTTTAACTCCTGGATGAAAGAGGCAATCGATCTATCCTTCCTGGTGCTGATCATCTCCCATTGCTCATCTCGGCGCCCACAAATCTAGTAGATAGTGTCCTTGAGATCATTGTGGTAAACTTCTCCAATGCGTCCCATGGTGATGTGAGCTGCCATACTCTTTCCTAGACTCCAGGTTGGTGCATCAAAAGAAAACTCTATGGGCTCAATGACTGGCGCAAATGTCCTTCCTGGAACTTGAACTTGAATTGTCCAATGCTCCTCTTCTGGTAAAGTGGCGTTGTAAGTCCCGGTGAAGCTTGGTATTCCAATGTTCAGGTACCTAGTAACTTCCTTCAAGTGGCGTCCAAAAGGGCTGTCTTCATCCGGTTGCGTGAACTTGATCCTTGCATCCGCCATCCTAAAGAGTAGAAAATTGAGAGGAGTCAGAAATGAGAAGAGAGTAGTGATCTAGGGCTTTAGCTTAGTGGTCGTGTCCTACAGTCAGCGTGTGCTCTGATACCATCTTTGTAGCGACCAGACCTCAATAAGTCTGATATCTGTGCATAAGTGTCATCCCTGGATCGGTAATGCTGACACACACAGTACTTGAAGGATTTATAATAGAGTAGCAATCACACACTTATTACATCGAATGTCTCAAAAGAGAACTTATTACAATAAATATGGCTTAAGGCCATCTAATTATGATAACAGTGGAAGGCTTGGAAGATAAAGTGAGTCCATCAACTCCAACGGCATCATTCAGTGAAAGATCACGACCTAAGGCTCCTTACTCGTCATCTGAAAAGTCTGCAACATGATACGTTGCAACCCGAAAATGGGTCAGCACATGGAATATGCTGGCAAGGTAACACAAAAGAGTAATGAACAAAATAATGCTATCACTACATGCATATATGGCTGGTGGAGGCTGTATGGTTCATATGTTTTGCGAAAAGCCGATTTTTCCCTACTGCAAAGGAGTAAATTTTATTTAACTATCATGGTGGTTGTTAAACATTGAGAATGGTAAACCCCATCTCAATCCCAGTTAAAAGTAATTAATAACCCAATCAAAATTTATAATTAAGATTGATGAGATCCACATGATAATCCAAGAACCAGGTACTCAAGATGTCCATAACGGGGGACACAGCTAACCATGATTAGTTTGTACACTCTGCAGAGGTTTGTGCACTTTTCCCCACAAGACTCGATCTCCTCCGTTGTATTTCTCGCACTACATAATGTTTGAGAAATGGATGACCGAGACAGAGTCTTTCTGGAGACGTCCCCTTAACCGGTAGATAGGCCGGTACACCTAAAATCCCCTACATCTGCTAGCCCATCATGGAAAGGTTTCCCACAACTTACTCAACTAAGCCAGAGCCCATAATGGCATGTGGCTGCACACAGAAGTTTCTAGCATGAATACTCTTATGATCCCTTTGAGCCTGGGTGGCAGTCCATAGGAAAATCACACTGTACCCCAGGATTTCCAAAAAATACAGGCAATCACTGGAATTCCCCAGGTGCCTCAATCCACCCAGATGTGTATTAAAGTTGCCACCTTAAGTTAACCATTATTTAACAATGCTCACATCTGTCATGAAAACTCTCAAAACCCAAACCACGTCTACGAGCATAGCATAGCAATATAAGTAACGTAGAAGTAACTCCCAAGGTTTGATAATAAACAGGTGAATAGGTACTACCTCATCTACTTCCCAAACCCACAATTTAATTCAGATCCTAACCATGAAATTGTTGAGGGTTGAACTAATGAAATAAAACTGGGTAGTAAAGAGGTATGATCAAAGTGTTACTTGCCTTGCTGATGACCCGCAAAACCTAGAGATTCATAGTAGCACGCTTCGCACTCCGGGTACTCTATCACAAACAAACAAGCATACAATAAGCAATAAAGCAAGGGCACGGGTAAAATTCAAATAAGAGATCTAACCAGAAAGTTCAACTTAAGAACTCCGGTTTGCAAAAAGAATCAAGTCAAACGAAGCAACAAAACTCAAACGACGAAAGAAACAAGCTTCATTTACTAATCTGGACTAAAGTCAAATTCTACAGTAGCAAAATCTTGTTTAAGTTGGTTAAACAGAAAGAGGGTTTCGAGACGAAACTCTAGGCGCTTGAATCACCTGATTCCGATAAACGAGCAAAAAGTTATACTAAAACGAAAATCGGATCAAAAATCGCGATCGAAAATAATCATGGAAAAATCTGAGAAAAATAAAAACTGACGAACGGGCTAACGAACGAACGTTCGCTGTCTGCGGCTAACGAGTGAACATCGTTCGTTAAAACGAACGTACGAATGAATGTCCGCTAAATAAATAAACTAAAAAAAAATAAAACCGATCTATTCTAAAAAAACGAAAACTAGGGTTTTCTAAAAAAAACCGAATCGGTTTTCTCTCAAAAACCGGCGGCGGCGGGGCGTCTACCTCGGCGGGGCTCCGGCGAGATCCGCGGCTCCGGCGGGGTCCGGTGGGGCGGCGGGTTGCTCGGGCGGCGGCGGGGCCGCAATGGCAGGCGGCAGCGGCGGCGGCGAACGGCAGCGCTGGCGGCGGGGTTTGGCGGGGCGGCTCGGGTGGTGGTGGGGGGAGGTCAATGGCGGCGGTATTTAAGAGAAGGGGGCGGCTGGCTTGGGGAAGGGGCCGTCTCGGAGGCGTGCTCCTCCCAGACTCGGGCGGCGGCGGCGCCTTCGCTCGGGACTCCGGTCCCGAGCCGGTGCGGGAGACGGCGGCGACGCGGGCTTGGCCCTACTCGGCTAGGCCTTCGGCCTAGTCGGGCATGCGAACAGTTTTTTTTAAATAAGGTTCCGCCGAAAATAAATCCTAGAAAAATAAATAAAAACCTAAAAATTCCAAAACAAATTTTCATCGTCTAAACAAAATATTTAGAACAAGATGAACATTTTCTTGGCCCTAAAATGCAATTTTGAAAATGTGCAATTTTTCTAATTCAAATGAAATTGCAATAAAATCCAAATAAAATATTTATTTGGTTTTTAATATTTTTCCTCTAATATTTCATCTATTTTGGAGAAGTCATTTTATCTCCTCTCATATATTTTTATTTTTGAAATATTAGGAAGGGAAAATAATCAAAACCAAATGATCCTCCTTTCAAAATTTGAGAAAACTCAAATATGAAAATAAAAAATCCCCAACTCTCTCCGTGGGTCCTTGAGTTGCGTAGAATTTCTAGGATTAAGCCGAAATGCAATAAAATATGATATGCAATGATGATCTAATGTATGACATTCCAAATTGAAAATTTGGGATGTTACCGGCGCCTCTATACCTGGTCGCATCGCGACGTAGCTCCGTTGGAGTCCGTCTGGGGTTGTCGGCCCGGGCGTGACTAGGTTTGTCACGTCCAAATAGGCAGCCATAATCACGTGTCGAGGAACATCCTCACGATCCATAGATCGATCGGGTATATCCTGCTCTACTATCCAGGGTCTGTCGGAGGTCGTATGTATGACCCCGAACTGTTTTGTCTCTATCTTTACGTGGCGGTGGGGCAGGCTGCTGTTCGGCCTGAGTTGCCGCTCTATCCGGAGGTCGTATGTATGCTGCATTACGCGAGGGAGGCATGAGCTCCGGCGCCTCTTCCTCGAACTGAGGTAGCAACCTTCGCTTCGGGTAACTCTTGGCTAGGCGTCTGAGGTCGTATTCTTCGGCTGCCAGAACATCAGTCCACCTGTCGACGAGCAGATCTTGGTCAGCTTGAAGCTGCTGCTTCTTCTTTTTCAGGCTCCTTGCGGTGGCTATTAGCTAGCTCTTGAAGCGCTCCTGCTCGAGAGGTTCCTCGGGCATGATGAAATCTTCGTTGCCGAGGCTTTCCTCATCCTCGGAGAGCGGACGATAACTACCGTCCTCCGAGTCGTTGGGCCTGGCCTGTTCGTCGGGGCTGGCTTGCCCGTTTTCTTGCTCCTCCTGTTCGGATGTTACCTCAGCAAGATCTTCATTATTTTTGGCTGATACATCTCCAACGTATCTATAATTTATGAAGTATTCATGCTATTATATTATCAACCTTGGATGTTTTATATGCATTTATATGCTATTTTATACGATTTTTGGGACTAACCTATTAACCTAGTGTCCAGTGCCAGTTTCTGTTTTTCCTTGTTTTTGAGTTTTACAGAAAAGGAATATCAAACGGAGTCCAATTGACGTGCCATTGATGATTTTTTATGGACCAAAAGAAGACCCCGGAGTAAAAGAGTTGGGCCAGGAGAGTCCCGGGGCGTCCACGAGGGTGGGGGCGCCCCCCTACCCCTAGGCGTGTGGTCCTACCTCGTGGACGCCTCGGACACCTCCTTGATGTGAGACCGACGCCAAAAATTCCTATAAATACAGAAACCTCAGAAAATTAACCTAGATCGGGAGTTCAGCCGCCAGAAGCCTCCGTAGCCACCAAAAACCAATCTAGGCCCTCTCCGGCACCCTGCCGGAGGGGGGCGTCATCACCGGAGGGCATGGAGGAGGATCTCAGAGGGGCCATCATCACCATGAAGGCCAAGGACCAGAGGGAGAACCTCTCCCCATCTAGGGGGGGAGGCCATGGAGGAGGAAGCACAAGGGGGAGAACCTCTCCTCCTCTCTCTCTCTCGGTGGCACCAGAGTGCCATCGGGAGGGGAATCATCGCCACGGTGACCGTCTTCATCAACATCACCATCATCATCATCACCCTCATCTCTTTTACGCGGTCCACTCTCCCGCACCCCACTATAATCCCTACTTGGACATGGTGCTTTATGCCACATATTATGATCCAATGATGTGTTGCCATCCTATGATGTTTTGAGTAGATATCTTTTGTCTTTGGGTTGATTGATGATCTAGATTGGTATGAGTTGTATGTTTTACTTTGGTGCTGTCCTATGGTGCCCTCCGTGTCACGCAAGCGTGAGGGATTCCTGATGTAGGGTGTTGCAATACGTTTATGATTCGCTTATAGTGGGTTGCGTGAGTGACTGAAACACAAACCCGAGTAAGGGGGTTGTTGCGTATGGGATAAAGAGGACTTGATGCTTTAATGCTATGGTTGGATTTTACCTTAATGATCTTTAGTAGTTGTGGATGCTTGCTAGAGTTCCAATCATAAGTGCATATGATCCAAGTAGAGAAAGTATGTTAGCTTATGCCTCTCCCTCATATGAAACTGCAATAGTGATTACCGGTCTTGTTAACGATTGCCTAGGACAACTCCGTACACCGATCCACCATTATTCCACACTCGTTATTTATAATATTTGGTAATATATTATAACTTCATCATAACAGCACCTACTTTTATATTTTAGCTCTCCGATATCATGCAAAGTTATCCACTTCATACCCACAACGTAGTTTTATTTCTCGTTGCTAGTTGGAAGCAAACTTTCGGTGTACGTAGAGTCGTATCAGTAGCAGATAGGGCTTGAGAGAATATTGATCTTACCTTTATTTCCTTGTGGGTTCTACACTTCATACTTATCACTTCCACCTTTGGAAATTGCTACGATGATTCCTTGCACTTGGGGATTATCAAGCTCTTTTCTGGCGCCGTTGCCGGGGAGCAATAGCGTGGGGTTGATATTCTCGTGTGTGCTTGTTTGCTTTCTTCACTAAGTAGATTTTGTTTTTCCTTTTTTGTTTCTGTTTAGTTGTGGGTGAAACATACAAAAAAATAAAGAATGAAAATACAAAAAAAAATATTACTTGCCCCTCATGCCTAAAAAGTTTTTCAACAAGAGAAGTGATTGGAAAGTTATGCATTGAAGAAGTGAGGGTCGACCTTGAGCACTTGTGTTCATGCTCATGGGAACAATGTAGAATTTTTCATGGAAGTTTCTCTGTAAATAATTATCCCCTTGTATATATCCATTGTATTATAAAAATAATGTGCCAAGCTTTGGTTTTAGGATGATTAGATTGCTTGTTTACTATGTGCAGAACAAAAACAGAAACTTTGGCTGTAGCGCGTGATTTTACATTTTTTACTGGAAATTCAAATAGTTCTGAAACTTTTTGCACATTACTTCTGCATAAAGTTCTCAAATTTTCAAATTTATTTCATAATTATTGTAGTCACAGAAGTTTACTAAACTTCCAGATTACTACAGACTGTCCTGTTTTAGACAGATTCTGTTTTTCGCGTGTTGTTTGCTTATTTTGATGAATCTATGGCTAGTATCGGAGGGTATGAACCATGTATGAGTTGGAATACAGTAGATATTACACCAATATGAATTTATAATGAGTTCACAATAGTACCTAAAGGTAGTGATTTGCTTTATTATACTAACGGATCTCACAAAGTTTTTGTTAAAGTTTTGTATGGATGAAGTGTTCGAAGAACGAGGAGTTACCAATGTGATAAGAATAAAGAGAGGCAAGAGCTCAATCTTGGTGATGCCCAAGGCACCCCAAGCAAATATTCTAAGGATACTCAAGCATCTAAGCTTGGGGATGCCCCGGTTGGCATCCCATCTTTCTTCTTCAACAATTATCGGTATACCTTAGTTTTTGTTTTGTTCACATGATTTGTGTCCTTTGTGTTTTTCTTTTTTCTTTAAGAACCATGCTAGTATGAGATAACCCTTCATTGATTTATAGAATGCTTCATGAGCTTCACTTATATCTTTTAAGTATGATCTTATAGAATTGCTCTTTGTGCTTCACTTAAATCTTTTGAGTATGGTTTTATAGAATGCTTCATGTGCTTCACTTATACATTTTGAGCTTGGACATTGGTTAGTTTATATTAATTGTATAAAGCTCCATGAACTTAACTTATATCTTTTGGAGTATGAATAATACTATCATCTCAAGCGGGTTTGGAAGAGTGTCAACTCTAGGAACTAGTGATCCCACTATTCCGAATGAGAAGAATTTTGCTTATGTGGAGAGTAGAAAAATTTCTATGCTTGTAGATCATGAAAAGAATGTTTTATGTGATGGTTATATTGTTGGAAACATTCATGATGCTACTGAAAATTATTATGAGGGAGGAATACATGCTTGTAGGAGTGCAATAATATCAAGTTTTCTCTCTATGTGCTTAAAGTTTTGAAGTTATACTTGTTTTTCCTTCCTATGCTAGTTGATTCTTGTTCCCATAAATTGTGTGCTCACAAAATCCCTAGGCATAGGAAGTGGGTTAGACTTAAATATGCTAGTCATATTCTTCATGATGCTCTCTTTATGTTTTAATTCTTATCTTTTATGTGAGCATCATTGAAATCATCATGCCTAGCTAAAAGGCATTAAAGAAAAGCGCTTGTTGGGAGACAACCCAATATTTACCCTTACTGTTTTTTGTGTTATCATGGTTAAGATACTGCAGTAATCATGTTTTATAACTTTTGTTTCAATAAAGTGCCAAGTAAGACCTTTGGGAAGACTTGGGTGAAAGTTAATGTGATCTTGCTGTAAAAAACAGAAACTTTGCGCTCACGAGATTAGCTGCCATTTTTACAGAAGAGTGCTTTGGTGCTGATTATTTTTGCATAAGATTAACAGACAAATTCCTCACGTCCACCAATTTATTTCATAATTTTTTGAGTAGCAGAAGTATGGTTAGTGTTCAGATCATTATAGACTGTTCTGTCTTTGACAGATTCTGTTCTCATTGCATAGTTTGCTTGTTTTCTAGTTCCTACGACTTATATTTCTCAATATAAATTTTAGAAATGATATGGTATAGTAGACATTGTGTGAGAAAAATTATGAACCTTGTATTTGACAGTACCAAAGTGAATGGTTTACTCTTTATCATACTAACCTATCTCACGAAGTTCCGTTAAGTTTTGTGTGATTGAAGTTTTCAAGTTTTGGGTGAGATATCGATATGAGGAGAATAAGGAGTGGAAATACCCTAAGCTTGGGGATGCCCGAGGCACCCCAAGGTAATATTTAAGGAAGACTCAAGCGCCTAAACTTGGGGATGCCCCGGAAGGCATCCCCTCTTTCGTCTTCAAAACTATCGGTATACCTTACTCGGAGTTATATTTTTATTCATCACATGATATGTGTTTTGCTTGGAGCGTATTTTCAATTTTAATTGCTGTTTGAATAAAATCATTGGATCTGAATTATTAAATGAAAAAGAATCCTCACATGGCTATTTAATTATTTGACTACTCAGTGTCCTTCACCATTATCTTTTGGAGTAGTTTGTCATTTACTCACGTGCTTCACGTATATCCTATGAGTGAATGGTTGAACAATTGAATATCATAAATCTGAATTTATATATGTTTCATATGCTTATACCATGGGGAGTAATGACTTCACATAGAATAAGTATAGGTAGTAAACTTATTGAAAGTTAGCAAACGTAGAATTGGTCACTTGAACAATTCATGAAACAATATTGAAGGAAGAGAGATTTCACATATAAATATACTATCTTGGAAATCTTTTGTAATTGTGAGCACTCATTAAAATATGACATGCTAAAAGGTTGATGTCAGACAAGGAAGACAACATAATGGGTTATGTTTTCTTATATTCGAAATAAAGTATATTGTCTTGAATCATCCAACATGTTGAGCTTGCTTTTCCCCCTCATGCTAGCCAAATTATTTGCACCAAGTAGAGATACTACTTTTGCTTCCAAACATTCCTTAAACTAGTTTTGCCATGACAGTCCACCATACCTACCTATGGATTGAGTAAGATCCTTCAAGTAAGTTGTCATCGATGTGTGCAATAAAAATTGCCTTATAAATATGTATGATCTATTAATGTGGAGAAAATAAGCTTTATACGATCGTGTGACGTGGAAGAAATAAAAGCGACGGACTGCATAATAAAGGTCCATATCACAAGTGGCAATATAAAGTGGCGTTCTTTTGCATTAAGATTTTGTGCATCCAACCATAAAAGCGCATGACAACCTCTGCTTCCCTCTGCGAAGGGCCTATCTTTTACTTTTATCTTCTACCATTATGCAAGAGTCATGGTAATCTTCACCTTTCCTTTTTACATTTTATCCTTTGGCAAGCACATTGTGTGTCGGGACCTCGATTCTAAGTCACACCGATCTAGCCTGTAACACCTCATATCACTTTGCGGCCTCACGCACGGTATTCCCACGGGTGTCGCCTTACCATGGCACGGGACCGTTTGCGCCTTTTGGCTCACGTATATGATAGTATTGCTAGCATCCATATGACAGAGAACTCGGGCCGACATGGCTAGTCGTGAACCCTAAGCGGCACTAACCCATGGGGACAGGCATACATGAATCAACTTCGAGCATGTCGGTCAGCAGCGTGTGAATCCGGGCTGTAGCACTGGGCTAACAGGACTCTGGTTGTCACCGCGTGACATTTCCCCGAAGGGACAGACACAGGAACGAAGTGAAACACATGCCGGCCAGTCAAGTGTCCTGAACAGTAGTGCTAGGCTAGCAGGACTTTGATGCTCTGCCTTAACGCGACGACAAACGTCACAGTTAGCAATGAACTGAGCAGTTTCTCTCTTCATCCTAGTCCACCAGAACCTTTGGCGTAGGTCCTGATACATCTTAGTACTACCGGGATGAATCGTGAGAGGAGATTCATGTGCCTCCTTAAGGATTAATTGTCGAAGATGTTGATTCTTGGGAACCACCAAGCGACTCTCAAAGAAAACAACACCACGATCATCTATAGAGAAACTACCACCAACTCCTTTGTTAATGTTTCTCTTGATCCGGGAAATTCCCGTATCCTGCTGCTGAGCAGAGATGATTTGATCCACAAGAGTAGGTTTCGCCACCAAGGTAGAAAGGAATCCGTGAGGAGCAAGGTGGAGGTTAAGCTTACATAATTCCTCATGGAGGAGTGGTTGGCCCTGCTGCAACATGAGATTGTTGCAATAGGACTTACGACTTAGCGCATCAGCCATGACATTCCCCTTACCTGGGGTGTAGGTAATCCCTAAATCATAATCTGAGATCAACTCCAACCAACATCTTTGCCTAAGGTTCAAATCTGGTTGGGTGAAGATATACTTGAGACTCTGGTGATCGGTGTAAATCACGCAACATTTACCGAGAAGGTAATGTCGCCATGTCTTAAGTGCATAGACTACGGCTGCAAGCTCTAGATCATGTGTAGGATAATTCTCCTCATGTGGATGTAATTGTCGAGATGCATAGGCAATCACATGGCGATCTTGCATAAGAATGCAACCTAGTCCCTGTTGTGAGGCATCACAATAGATAACAAAGTCCTTAGTGAAGTTCGGTGGCACAAGTATGGGAGCAGAAGTCAGGCGTCTTTTTAGTTCCTAAAAACTATGCTCACACTGTGGGGACCTCTCAAACTTTTTATCTTTCTTGAGAAGTTCCGTGAGAGGTTTGGCCACTTTGGAGAAGTTCTCAATGAAGCGGCGACAATAACTGGCTAGGCCAAGGAAACTCCTAACTTGCTTAACTGTTTCAGGCGGAGTCCAATCAAGAACGGCCTGAATTCTTTCGGGATTGACAGCAATGCCCTTACCAGAGATTACATGGCCGAGATAGGTCACTTCTGGCAACCAAAATTCGCACTTGGAGAACTTGGCATAAAGGCGGTGCTCTCTGAGTTTCTCTAACACAAGTCTAAGATGTTCGGCATGCTCTTCCTCGTTCTTCGAGTAAATAAGGATATCATTGAGATAAACCACGACGAACTTATCTAAGTACTCCATGAAGATCGAGTTCATCAAGCGGGAGAACGTAGTTGGAGCGTTGGTTAGACCAAAGGACATGACGGTGTACTCGTACTAGCCATAACGAGTGACAAAAGCCGTCTTAGGAATATCCCCATTTTTGATCTTGATTTAGTGGTAGCCTAACCTCAAATCCATCTTGGAGAATACTGAGGATCCAGCGAGCTGATCATACAGATCGTTGATCCTGGGGAGCGGATACTTGTTCTTTATCGTGACCAAATTAACGGGACGATAATCTACAACCATTCGGTCCGTACCATCCTTCTTCTTGACGAAGAGGACGGGGCAAGCCCAGGGAGAAGAACTAGGACGGATGAAACCCTTTTGCAAGGATTCATCGAGTTGTTTCTTAAGCTCGGCTAGTTCTAAGGGTGCCATCTTGTAAGGTCTCCTAGAAATTGGGGCGGTTCCGGGGATAAGATCTATAACAAACTCTACATCTCTGTCAGGTGGAATACCTGGCAGTTCTTCTAGAAAGACATCCAGAAAGTCGCAGACTACCGGGATATCTTCAAGGTTAGGAAGAGGGCTGGCATTTAGAGAATATAGTTGACGCCTTGCAATTTTGGTGGAGACAGTGACTATCTTGCCAGAGGGGTGTGTGACCTAAACAGACCTGGTGTAACAGTCAATCTTGGCATAATGAGCTTTCATCCAGTCCATACCCAAGATGATGTTAATATCGGAAGACTTGAGGGATATCAAGGAAGCTAGAAATACAAGTCTGTCAACATGTATTTCATTTCCATAACTTATCCTAGAAGTTTGCCACTTGGATCCAGGAGTTTGAATGAGTAGTGGGGAGGGCATATCACAAAATGACATGTCGTGCAAACGGGCATAACTTTCAGAAATGAAGGAGTGAGATGCCCCGGTATCGAATAGAACCGAAGCTGGGTGACAGTTGACAAGGAGTGTACCAAGAATGACATCTGGATCATCATGAGTGTCTTTAGCTGAGACGTGATGCACACGTCCAAGTTCAGTGGGAGCTAACTTGGCATTGATCATCTGGTGTGAAGGCTTACTACCACGGCCAACAGACTTCTCGGGCTGGGGTGGAGCAACACGGGTCTGAGTGCAAATACGGGCAATGTGGCCTGGCTCTCCGCACCTGTAACAAATCTTAGAGGTAGGACCTAGACCCGCATTGACAAGTGGTCTACCAATAGGCATGGGTGTAGCATATGGTTGAACTGGGTGAGGTGCCACACAAGAAGGCCTTGGTGTATAACCGGGTGGAAGAGCGGAGTTCGGAACCCAAATCCGACGCTTCTAAGAACTAGAACCGGAGGAAGAACCCAAATCACGGTTGTGCTTACGAGATTCCTCGTAGGTGAGTTGAGCTGTCTCTGCATTAATGGCCTTGTTCACAAGAGCGTGGAATGTATTGCAACGATGCAAGTGGAGATCACGACGCAACTTGGGGTTGAGACCCCTCCGGAATCTAGCCTGCTTCTTGGCATCTGTGGACACTTCTTCTGTAGCATAGCGGGCGAGGTTCTCAAACTCTCTACTGTAAGCATCAATAGCCATCTTACCCTGGGTGAAACTACAGAACTCTTCTCTCTTGCGATCGATGAGAGCTTCAGGAATGTGATGCTCGCGAAAAGCCTTAGTGAAATCTCTCCAGGTAGGAATTTGACCAGCTGGAAGCATAGCCTCATAGTTCTGCCACCAGAGACTAGCAGGACCTTCCAGGTGATATGCAGCATAAGTGACCTTGTCACTTTCAGCTATGTTCGCAGAACGCAGCTTGTGTGTGATACTATGGAGCCAGTCATCTGCATCGAGTGGTTCAATGGAATGATGGAATGTAGGTGGTTTCAGACCAATGAAATCATAGATGGTCGCTGACTCTTTGCATTGGGGTGCGGTGTTCTCCTCGATACGTGCTAACAAGCGGTTAGACTCATGCTTGTTCCTCTCCATCTCTAACATGAACTCTGTCAACGAAGACTAGTCGGGAGGATCCTCCTCATCCCTACCACCTCCATGGTTCAGGCAACGAGCAACAGAACTTCGGTTAACTGACGACATCCTGAGAAGCGGAACCAAGGACGAGGTCAACAACAACTATAGGATGCAACATGTAGCACAAGGAAATTTAGTATCTCTCAAACACCTAGGATAATTCCGGCAGCATAACGGTAGTAAAATGCTTAGAATGAGACATTCTGCGAAAGACAGGGTAGCACCATACTCAACATCATCACTCAAGGTTCTGAGATATTACTAAACATGCTACACCGGAGGTACTCGAACTGGGATATGACTCTGATCAACCAAACCTTAGAGAATACGAGTAGTAACACGTGATCCTGATAGACAGAAGAGAAAACCTAGTTCCTTAACCCCGTAGGAAAGATAGGATGACTCAGATCAGAAGGGCATGAGATATAAGGAGTAAAAAGAGCCTTACGTTCCCTTCCACAATCAATTCCCTTACATAACTAAAGAATTTCTAGACTCAACTTCGACCAGGTTGGCTTGGAAATCCTACAGGCAGTCAGGCTCTGATACCAAAGCTGTCGGGACCCCGATTCTAAGTCACACCGATCTAGCCTGTAACACCTCATATCACTTTGCGACCTCACGCATGGTATTCCCACGGGTGTCGCCTTACCATGGCCCGGGACCGTTTGTGCCTTTTGGCTCATGTATATGATAGTATCGCTAGCATCCATATGACAGAGAACCCAGGCCGACATGGCTAGTCGTGAACCCTAAGCGTCACTAACCCATGGGGATAGGCATACATGAATCAACTTCGAGCATGTCGGTCAGCAGCGTGTGAATCCAGGCTATAGCACTAGGCTAACAGGACTCCGGTAACCCGGGCTGTAGTAGGCTAGGCAGGACTCCGGATGTCACCGCGTGACATTTCCTCGAAGGGACAGACACAGGAACGAAGTGAAACACATGCCGGCCAGTCAAGTGTCCTGAACAGTAGTGCTGGGCTAGCAGGACTCCGGTGAACCGGGCTGTAGCGGACTACTATGGCTCAAGGAAGCACTAGACTACATTTCCCCATAAGAGAGGCTGCCAAGGACAAACAACTAGATTGTCGGATCCCACACATAGCAATACACGTCACACGTATGCATAACATGCAAGTATGTGAGGTACAACATGGCATCACAACATAACACAAACTCATATAGATAAAGGCTCAGAAGAACCACATAGCATTAAATACAAACAGGGGTCACATGACCCATCATTCAGAGCATGCAAGCAACAAGCGGAAGCATTACATGTCTGAGTACAGATAACTACAAATGAAAAAGGCTGAAGAGCCTAACTATCTACAACATCCGATCAAGATCGTAGCTGAGGTACAAGCTACTTGTCGAAGTCCACGTAAACTAGTAAGACCGAAGTCTCCGCTGCAAAAACATAAATAAAGCAACATGAGTACAAAGGTACTCAGCAAGACTTACATCAGATCCTATAATACATGCATTTGTATCAAGAAGGTGAAGTGGAGTTTAGTTGCAGCAAGCCAGCTTTGACTCAGTGGCTATCCTGTACTACGACTGCTGGTAACTCTTTTGAGGTGGCGCACACGAGTCCACTAATCACCACATCAATACACTACTATGCATTCATCCCCGTCTCTCCTATGAGAAGGCCATCCATAGCACTCACACTTATCTTGAGCATTTTAGAGTATCCACTTTAAGTTGTCTATGTACCACGTAAGCATCCAAGAAGTCCATAACCGAGGACACGGCTATTCGAATAGATCATGATAACCCTGCAGGGGTGTACTTCTTCACACACGCTCTCACCACTTATCACCATGTACACGTCATGTATCTCGGCAACCTTCAAGCGGAAGCCTGGCGAGGGTGTCGGCCACGACCTGACTAACCACACAAGACTCTAGTCCAGGTTTATCGCCTATTCGGGTTCCATCCGCAAGGAGATCCGGCCGGGGTGTCGCTCACGGCCCCAAACGATGTGTGCAGGGTTCCCAAGCCCACCTCGCCGGATGGATCTACGCTTGGTACACTGTGCCACTTGTGCCTAGTCTGTCCCAAGCCCACCTGGTCGGGTGCCACTTGGTAGACTACTAACACTACCTACAAACACCAGAAACTATTTGCAACTCCTGGACAGAGATCAAGTTGGCTAATAATTCGAGAGAGCTTGGAGCGCCCGGAGCCCAATGTGTGGTAGTAACTAGTCATTGGACAACTTACACAAAACTTAGTTCTTAAGGACGGTTCCAGTGAGACAACCCACCATGTACTCCTACATGGCCTCTCACCGCTACCTTTACCAAATCGTGTTCACACGCTTAACTCTCAGCACCAGAACATATCATACCACTCCAATTCATTCCCGATGAATCAGACCTGACACAACTCTAAGCAATAGCAGGCATGGCATGGCAAGAACACAACATGGCTCAATCAGATCCTACACATGCTAGTGGGTTTCAACTATTTACTGTGGTAATGACAGGTCATGCGGAGGAATGGGTTCAACTACCGCAGCATAAAGTAGCAGTTGAATCGTTGTTGTCCTAATGCAATAAAAGAGAGCAGGAGCGAGAGAGTGTGATTGTATCAAAATGAACAAGGGGGTTTGCTTGCCTGGTAGATCAATAGGGGGCACTGCTCCTCAGACAGGTACTCTGGAAGGGTCTCCGGAGCAGGACCTATCGAGAAGGAACAGTGTCAGTAATCAAAACACAACCATATGCAACAATATGATGCATGATCATGGCATGAATATGTGATGCTGATTGAGCTAATGCAACTAGCTTTTATTTGGATGAAATCCATTTGAACCAAGATTCAAATGCATCTCCAAAATAAGCTCTTTATATAAGCCATTTTAGTGTTTCCCTTATACAGCATGTATAGATTGGTTTTTCATGCATGAAAATGGTACAGATGGATAGATTGAATTTTTCTGATAATTTTTCATATATAAATTATTTCAATCTGAGCTACGGTTGAATTTCTATGAATTTTTCAAGTTTATATCATTTTCTTTCTGGAATTTCCTGATTTATTTTAATACCAGAAAATGATATATTGCGTCAGCATGACAGCAGCATTGCTTCAGCAGGTCAAAGGGGCTGACCAAGTCAAACCTGACATGTGGGGTCCACACGTCAGTGACTCAGTTAGTTCACAGGGGGTTTATTTAGCCTAATTAGGATTAGTGGGCATCGGGCCCACTGGTCAATGACTAACTAGGTAACTAACCTAGGTTAATTAGTGTTAATCTAATACTAACTAAATGTCAGGGGGGTGGCCCACGCGTCAGTGACACAAGGGGGAGGGTCAACCCCGGTCAGCGGGTCAAACCCGCCGGCGACTAGACGCCGGCGAGGCCCGAGACGGCGGAGGGCGTCGGAAACGCGTCTCCGGCGACCAAATGGGCCGCGGAGACCATCTTCGAGGAGCTGGTGCTCGCGCGCATCCACTGGTGCCCTCCATTTCACCGGAGACGGCCTAAATCGACGGCGGCAACCACTTGGGCGGCGGCCGGAGTTCGGCGGGGAGGGGAGAAGGGGCTATGGTGCATGGCAGGAGCAGCGGGTGAGGGTTTTGGGTCTTGGCGTTGCACTAAGCATGATGGTGTGCTCGGTTGCGGCTGGCTCGGCCCCTGGCCACGGTGGCGCCATGGCCGGCGGCGAGGTGCTACGGCTTCAGTCGAAACAGCGGCTGCGGTGATCGAGAAGCAAGGGAAAGAGGGGAAAACAACGATGGAGCTCACAGCGGTCGCAGAGGGCGTCGAACCGGGCTCGGGGAAGCGTTGGTTGCCGCGAATTCGACGGCGACGATCCACGGCGGCCGAGGCCGAAGACGAGCGTGATGAGGATGCTGCGGTGCGTCCCGGCTTTCCTGGGTCGGTGGAGAAGACGAGGACGACGTCGCAGAGCTCGTAGACACGTCAGAGGGATGAGGCGGAGACGGTGGCCGCGGCAGCAGCGATCGGCGGCGACGAGCTCGCTCGGATGCGAGGAAAGGGAGAGATCCAGGGGAGGGAGAGAGAGAGAGTGTGAGAGGTCCGAGGGAAGTGCGTGGCGTCGTCGGGGGCCTCCAGCAGCGAGCGGGGAAGCAGGAGGTGGCCGGCGCGTGCTCGCGCGCGTCGGGCACACGCGCGCCGTCCTCCTGGCAGGAGGTAGGCGACGACTGGCGTCGCCAGTCGGCTGGGCCGGCTAAAGGAGCTGGGCCGCCAGCTGGGCTGCCAGGCAGGTAGGCACAGGTAGCTTTTCTCCATTTTTCTTTTCTTTTCTATTTTCTGACCTTTGTTTTGATTTAATAAAAATACTAAATCAAGTTATTTTCTTCTGAAAGTTTTTGCAGGGGCCTAAAGGATTATTCCAAAGCCCCTCACCAAAATTCAGAATTATTGGACAATATTTTATATATATATATAAATATTTATCCAACGCAAATAATTACTGGATTAATTCCATATGGTGAAAATAAATATTTACGAGCTCCTGAAAATATTGGTTTGAATTTTACCTCTGCCCAATATTTTCAGAGAGAGACATGAACATTTTCTTGGACCCTTTTGGAGCAATTTTTATCTGGGTCATTTCCAGAAATGATTTCTGAGGTTTTACAAATCCCCATTTCAAATTTAAATGAAATCTAAACGTGATGCACACATGACTAGCTAGCCTAGGTCATACCAGAACTAGGGATGTGACATTATGTTCGAAAGATCATGATATATATATATATATATCCAATTGGATGTAAGTTTTCATGAACTATTGTTGTTGACATTACCCTTGAGGTAAAACGTTGGGAGGCAAAACTATAAGCCCCTGTCTTTATTTGTGTCTGATTAAAACTTTGAACCCATAAATAGCACGTGAGTGTCAGCAATTGTGAAAGACTAAATGATAGTTGAGTATGTGGAGTTTGCTAAATCAAAGCTCTGACATAGACCCTTCCCGAAAATAAGATGAATTGCAATTGTTTGATGACTGAGAATATAGTTTGTTAGTTTCAAGAGAGTTTATGATCTATACTTTAACATGTGAATAGCTTGTTACTTGATCATGAAAAGTTTTATGAAGATGAGCTACTGTTATGATATATAATGATGTTATAAAAAGTGATTGAAACTATCATTGATGAAACTTATGCACTTGCTAGCATTCACACTTCATAAATTATTTCTTTTATCATTTACCTACTCGAGGACGAGCAGCAATTAAGCTTGGGGATGCTGATACATCTCCAACGTATCTATAACTTATGAAGTATTCATGCTATTATATTATCAACCTTGGATGTTTTATATGCATTTATATGCTATTTTATATGATTTTTGCGACTAACCTATTAACCTAGTGCCCAGTGCCAGTTTCTGTTTTTTCCTTGTTTTTGAGTTTTACAGAAAAGGAATATCAAACGGAGTCCAATTGACGTGCCAATTTTTGATGATTTTTTATGGACCAAAAGAAGACCCCGGAGTAAAAGAGTTGGGCCAGGAGAGTCCCGGGGCGTCCACGAGGGTGGGGGCGCCCCCCCCCCCCAGGCGTGTGGTCCTGCCTCGTGGATGCCTCGGGCACCTCCTTAATGTGAGACCGACGCCAAAAATTCCTATAAATACAGAAACCTCAGAAAATTAACCTAGATCGGGAGTTCCGCCGCCAGAAGCCTCCGTAGCCACCAAAAACCAATCTAGGCCCTCTCCGGCACCCTGCCGGAGGGGGGCGTCATCACCGGAGGGCATGGAGGAGGATCCTGGAGGGGCCATCATCACCATGAAGGCCAAGGACCAGAGGGAGAACCTCTCCCCATCTAGGGGGGAGGCCATGGAGGAGGAAGCACAAGGGGGAGAACCTCTCCTCCTCTCTCTCTCGGTGGCACCGGAGTGCCATCGGGAGGGGAATCATCGCCGCGGTGACCGTCTTCATCAACATCACCATCATCATCATCACCCTCATCTCTTTTACGCGGTCCACTCTCCCGCACCCCACTATAATCCCTACTTGGACATGGTGCTTTATGCCACATATTATGATCCAATGATGTGTTGCCATCCTATGATGTTTTGAGTAGATATCTTTTGTCTTTGGGTTGATTGATGATCTAGATTGGTATGAGTTGTATGTTTTACTTTGGTGCTGTCCTATGGTGCCCTCCGTGTCACGCAAGCGTGAGGGATCCCGCTGTAGGGTGTTGCAATACGTTTATGATTCGCTTATAGTGGGTTGCGTGAGTGACTGAAACACAAACCCGAGTAAGGGGGTTGTTGCGTATGGGATAAAGAGGACTTGATGCTTTAATGCTATGGTTGGGTTTTACCTTAATGGTCTTTAGTAGTTGTGGATGCTTGCTAGAGTTCCAATCATAAGTGCATATGATCCAAGTAGAGAAAGTATGTTAGCTTATGCCTCTCCCTCATATGAAACTGCAATAGTGATTACCGGTCTTGTTAACGATTGCCTAGGACAACTCCGTACACCGATCCACCATTATTCCACACTCGTTATTTATAATATTTAGTAATATATTATAACTTCATCATAACAGCACCTACTTTTATATTTTAGCTCTCCGATATCATGCAAAGTTATCCACTTCATACCCACAACGTAGTTTTATTTCTCGTTGCTAGTTGGAAGCAACCGTTCGGTGTACGTAGAGTCGTATCAGTGGCAGATAGGGCTTGAGAGAATATTGATCTTACCTTTAGCTCCTTGTGGGTTTGACACTCCATACTTATCAATTCCACCTTTGGAAATTGCTACGATGATTCCTTGCACTTGGGGATTATCATCAGCGTCGTCCGGAGTATTATTTTCTCCAGTGCCAGCATTGCTGTCTTTTGAACGATGGGACTTAGAGCGGCGCCGAGGACGCCGGCGCTTTCGCTGTGTCTCAGGAGGTTTATTCTTGACTGGATTTTCTTTGTCATCGTCGTTGGTTGTTTTGGGTGTGTCCACCATTTACGCATCGTATGAAGAAGTGGCTGTCCAGCGTCCAGCGAATTGTGGATTTTGGTTTTGCTCCTCATCAGCATCGTCGTCCATACCGTCGATGTCTTCGGAGCCGTAATCAAGCGTGTCGGTTAAATCCTCGACCGTGGCTATGAAGTGGGTGGCGGGTGGGAAGCGAAATTCTCCACCGTCAGCCCCTAGTTCGAACCGGACATAGTTCGTGTTGGGGAACATAGTAATTTCAAAAAAATTCCTATGCACACACAGGATCATGGTGATGTATAGCAACGAGAGGCGAGAGTGTGTCCACGTACCCTCGTAGACCGAATGCGGAAGCGTTAGCACAACGCGGTTGATGTAGTCGTACGTCTTCATGATCCGACCGATGCAAGTACCGAACGCATGGCACCTCCGAGTTCTGCACACGTTCAGCTCGATGACGTCCCGCGAGCTCCGGTCCAGCAAAGCCTCACATGAGAGTTTCGTCAGCACGACATCATGGTGACGGTGATGATGATGATGCTACCGACGCAGGTCTTCGTCTAAGCACCGCTACGATATGATCGAGGTGGATTATGATGGAGGGGGGCACCGCAGACGGCTAAGAGATCAATGATCAATTGTTGTGTTTTAGGGTGCCCCCTGCCCCCGTATATAAAGGAGCAAGGGGAGGTCGGCCGGCCTCTCTAGGCGCGCCAAAGGGGGTAGGAGGAGGATTCCTCCTTTCCTAGTCCTACTAGGAGGGGAAGGAAGGAGAAGGGGAGGAGAAGGAAAGAGGGGGCGCAACCCCTCCCCTAGTCCAATTCAGACTAGGCCCATGGGGGCGCGCGTCTAGCCCTCGTGGCTTCTCCTCTTTTTCCCTTAAAGCCCACTAAGGCCCATATGTACTCCCGTATTCCCGTAACTCCCCTGGTACTCCGAAAAATACCCGGATCACTCGGAACCTTTCTGATGTCCGAATATAGTCATCCAATATATCGATCTTTACGTTTCGACCATTTCGAGACTCCTCGTCATGTCCCCGATCTCATCCGGGACTCCGAACTACCTTCGGTACATCAAAACACATAAACTCATAATACCGATCGTCACCGAACTTTAAGCGTGCGGACCCTACGGGTTCAAGAACTATGTTAGACATGACCGAGACATGTCTCCGGTCAATAACCAATAGCGGAACCTGGATACTCATATTGGCTCCCACATATTCTACGAACATTGAGGGAGTCCTGGATTAGGGGGTATCCGGACAACCAGATTATATCCTTTGGCCGGACTGTTGGACTATGAAGATACAAGATTGAAGACTTCGTCTCGTGTCCGGATAGGACTCTACTTGACGTGGAAGGCAAGCTAGGCAATACGGATATGTATATCTCCTCCTTTGTAACCGACCTTGTGTAACCCTAGCCCCCTCCAGTGTCTATAAACCGGAGGGTTTTAGTCCGTAGGACAACATACAATCATACCATAGGCTAGCTTCTAGGGTTTAGTCTCTCTGATCTCGTGGTAGATCAACTCTTGTAATACTCATATCATCAAGAATAAATCAAGCAGGACGTAGGGTTTTACCTCCATCAAGAGGGCCTGAACCTGGGTAAAACATCGTGTCCCCTGCCTCCTATTACCATCCGCCTTAGACACACAATTCGGGACCCCCTACCCGAGATCCGCCGGTTTTGACACCGACATTGGTGCTTTCATTGAGAGTTCCTCTGTGACGTCGCCGTAAGGAAAGATGCCTCATCTCGTTGTTAAAAACAACATTACCGCCGGGGGAGCTCTGGCTGTCGGCCAAACTCTTCGGATGGGCAGTTTCGTCATACTGCCTGTTCGGCCGCTGCATCGACGATGACTCCTCGGGTCATCAAAAACAACCTCCACGTTGGCTCGGAATTCGCCGAGCAGATGGATCCAATGGAGCTCTCCTCCCTAAACGAGCTCTTGAATCGCATCGCCGCCTTGGGAGTCGCTATGGACTATGATCGGATTGGGGTTAAACCCGATCAAAGGGAGATTAACTCTCCACCAGTCACCCATCATGTTGCGGTGGTGGAGGAACAATGCGGCGATGCTCCCTCTATCTTGAAGACTAACTATGTTCGAATTCCTGAGCTCTCTGAGACGGATACCCATTTACGAGAGGGCATCACCCAAACCCTGAACCTAGAGTCAGGCAGCGGGCCAGACTCATCGGGCAACATACCGGAATCCGAACTTCCAAGATCGAAAACCCCTCGGCCCTTGGGTCTCAGATTGGGTAGGGGTCCGGACTCAAATCCACCCACCCACCCAGACATAAACGATATTTCCCACATTAGGCAAGAGCCCCATGAAACAGTACATCATTATTGGGCCAGATTCCTCCTTGTGATGAACAAGGTTAAGGACTGTGGCGAGGAAGACACAGTCTCACTTTTCTGCAATAACTGCACAGACAAGGGAATCCTTAACGCCATAAGTCGCCGTGACATATCACGCTTCGCCGACTTGGCGTCCATAGTACGAAAGTACTGTGCGATGGAAAGTGCCTAGAAAACCGAAACAAAATTTTGGGATAATCTGGCTCCGTATACGCACCCAGTCTGAGGTAAAAGGGTGCACTATCATAAGACACCCAAGTTCATTACAAAGAAGAAAAAACCCTCTACAGGGCACGGAACCGTATTGGAGGGATGGCTTAACGGACCCTGCAAAATTCATAGCACAACGGATACAATACCAACGCACAGCCTTAGAGCATGTTGGATACTCCGGCAGGTGGCCAAAAGCGGTGAGGATCTTCTTATCCCAAATACCACAGAGCACCATCCCATGGATAACAATACGGTGTTAACAGTCTTTGACCTTCGCGTCAAATAATAGGCGCAAGCGAACACTCTGCAGCATGGCCGAAATCTGCCACGTAGCAGCAATAAATCCATGGAGTGACACGACTATTACCTTCAATGCGAGTGACGAACCTAAATTCTGAATAGCCCAAGCACCAGCCGCACTGGTCCTCAGTCCAATCGTGGACGGCTTTCGACTCAGTACTCATGGACGGCGGCAGCGGATTAAACCTCATCTATGAGGAAACTCTTCAAAAAATGGAAATAGACTGGAACCGCATTGAGCAAAGTAGCACAACCTTCAGAGGAATCATACCTAGTCGGGAGGCACGATGCGCTGGGAAAATCACACTAGATGTGGTATTCGGTACGCCAGAGAACTATAGGTCCGAAGAAATTACATTTCAAGTGGTCCCGTTCAGCAGTGGATACCACGCCCTTTGAGGACGTGAGGCGTTCACGATCTTCCAAGCCGTACCCCATTATGGGTACATGAAACTCCAAATGCCCGGGCCCAACGGAATCATCACTCTCGCCAGTGATCCGGACACAGCACTCCGCGCCGAAAACAAAACAGCCGCACTGGCCCTCGAGGCATTATCCGAAGCCCTCTCGGCCGAGGAATTAACCACGCTACACTCCATAGTGGACAGGGATGACGTGATACTCGACAAGAGATCCAAGTCCACCTCTTTTAAACCAGCGGATGAAATAGTCAAATTCCACGTCCACCCAACGGACCCTACAAAAACAGCCTCCATCGGGGCATAGTTAAACCCCGCCGTTGACGCCGCACTACGAGATTTCCTGCGCGAGAATTGGGACATATTTGCCTGACATCCCTTAGACATGCCAGGAATCCCACGCAGGCTGGCCGAGCATAGACTCAATATCCTAAAGGGATTGAAGTCGGTCAAGCAAGCTCTTCGGTGTTTCTCCGAACCTAAGAGACAGGCCATGGGAGAGGAACTAGCCAAGTTATTGGAGGCCGGATTCATCAGAGAAATAAAACACCTGGACTGGCTAGCAAACCTGGTGATGGTACCAAAGAAGGATAAATCCTGGCGCCTTTGTGTCGATTTCAAGGACCTCAATAAAGCTTGCCCAAAGGATCCCTTCCCCCTCCCCCACATCGATCAAATTATTGATGCTACCGCAGGACACCAGTCATTGGGTTTCCTTGACGCATACTCCGGTTACCACCAAAACAAGATGGCGGAGTCCGACCAAGCCGCAACGGCATTCATCACACCATACGGTCCCTTATGTTTCAACACAATGCCTTTTGAGCTCAAAAACGCCGGCGCAACATATCAGCTTATGATTCAGACATGTCTGGAGAAACAAATCGGCAAAACAGTAGAGGCATACATAGACGATGTGGTCGTCAAAACCAAACACGTCGACTCTTTGATAGACGACTTGAGGCTCACATTCGACAACCTCCGAACATATGACATCAAGCTCAATCCAGAAAAATGCGTTTTCGGCGTACCGGCCAGAAAGCTCCTGGGTTTCATTGTCTCCAGTAGAGGTATTGAAGCTAATCCGGCCAAAATCCGAGCTTTGTCACAGTTGGCTACCCCAACGGACCTCAAAAAAATCCAGAAGTTAACTGGATGTGTGGCGGCTCTAAGCCGCTTTATCTCTCGCTTAGGAGAAAAGGCATTACCCCTTTATCGCCTCCTTCGGCGCACCGAACACTTCGAGTTGACGGACACTGCCACAGCCAGATTGGAAGAAATAAAAGCCATACTGGCAACCAACCCAATCCTGGCCGCGCCAAACATTGGCGAACCAATGCTATTATACATTGCGGCAACTCATCAAATTGTAAGCGCAGTGCTCGTCGTCGAACGAGAAGCGGACGGACATAAATTCCCTCTTCAAAAGCCGGTATATTATGTATCCACTGTCCTCACTCCATGCAAATCACGGTACCCACATTATCAAAAGATAGCCTATGCGGTATTCATGGCATCCCAGAAACTGCGACACTACTTTCAAGAGTGTTCGATTACAGTAGCCTCGGAGGTGCCACACAATGATATTATTAACAACCGTGAGGCCACGGGCCGGATTGCCAAATGGGCCATCGATCTCCTCCCGTTCGACATAACATACAAACCTCAGCGAGCCATTAAATCGCAAGTATTGGCCGACTTTGTCGCTGAATGGACGGAAGCCAAACTCCCTAAAGAGTACGGCGCATACTCCAATTGGATTATGCACTTCGATGGCTCCAAAATGCTGCTGGACTGGGGGCTGGCGTCGTCCTGACGTCCCCAACCGGAGATACAGTTCAATACGTACTGCAGATACTATATACAGACTCCGACAATGTAGCCGAATACGAAGCCCTGTTACATGGTCTTCGGATGGCAGTTTCCATGGGCATTCAGCGCCTGGAGGTGCGTGGGGATTCGAACCTCGCAATATCCCAAATAAATGGAGACTTTGATGCCAAGGATCCGAAGATGGTGGCCTATCGTAACGCCATCCTAAAGATGTCAGCTCGGTTCGAGGGGCTTGAATTTCACCATGTGGCTCGGGAAAACAATCAGGCGGCGGATATCCTCGCCCGCATCGGCGCAAAACGCGATGCGGTCCCCCCCAATATCTTCTTAGAGAGATTGTTTAAGCCATCCGTGGTATGGGAGGGGGACACCGGCAATATTAGTCCGGACCTGGCCACAACACTCGATACCGAACACTCTGACATAATCGGAGGCTCTGCCACCGAAACAACACCTTCAGCCCACGTAATAATGGCCATCATAGCCCCGTGGACAGAACCATTCCTCGCCTACCTAACTAGGCAGGAACTTCCGGAGGACCAAAATGAGGCACGCTGCATAGTGCAGAGATCTAAGGCCTACAGGGTCCATGAGGGAGAACTGTATAAAAAAAGCACTACCAGAGTCCTTCAAAGGTGCATCTCCGAAGAGGAAGGGCGGAACCTTTTGGCAGAAATTCACGCCGGACTCGGCGGTCACCACGCCGCAGCCCGGGCTCTTGTAAGCAAGGCCTTTCGTACAGGATTCTATTGGCCTACGGCCCGGACAGACACACAGGACTTGGTCCAACGCCGCGCTAGTTGCCAGCCTTTTGCAAATCAAAGCCACATGCCACCCACCGCCCTCCAAACCATCCCCATTACGTGGCCCTTCGCGGTCTGGGGGCTTGACATGGTTGGACCCCTTAAAGGGGGAACCCACAAGAAAAAATACTTACTGGTCATGGTAGATAAATTCACCAAATGGATAGAAGCCAAACCTGTCAAAACAGCCAAATCCGGACCGGTGATAGACTTCATATCCGGGGTCGTACACCGTTATGGCTTCCCCCACAGCATCATCACTGACAACGGCAAAAACTTCATGGCCGATGAGGTAAAACTCTGGTGCAGCAAAATGGGCATCAAGCTCGATTATGCTTCAGTCTATCACCCACAAACCAATGGCCAAGTTGAGCGAGCAAACGGTCTTATAATGAGTGGCATTAAACCCAGGCTAGTGCGGTCCTTAACGGAGTCTAACACGCACTGGGTAGAGGAGCTCGACTCCGTACTCTGGGGGCTGCGGACCACGCCGAACCGTAGTACCGGATATACACCCTTCTTTATGGTGTACGGCGCAGAGGCAGTCTTGCCCTGTGACATAATTCATGACTAACCACGAGGGTGCATGTACGAAGAAAGAGAAGTCGAGCTCGATCGGCAGGATAGTCTGGACACCCTGGAGGAGGAGCGCGACGTGGCAAAAGTGAAAGTGCAACTATCCCTAGGTGGTTTTGGTAATTCATAACAACATATAGCTCATTGAGCTAATGCTATTCCAAGATAATTATTTCAGGAAAGCTCAATGATTGGCATGGCATGGATGTGAAAGTGGAACCCTCAAAATGCTAAGGACAAAGGATTGGCTCAAGCTCAAAAGCTCAAGACTCTTCATTTTATATTTTAGTGATCCAAGATCACATTGAGTCTTTAGGAAAAGCCAATACTATCAAGGAGGGATGAGGTGTTGCTTAATGAGCCTCTTGCTTCATGTGCTTAGTGATATGCTCCAAAAACCCTCAACTACTTTCCCATATCCACATTTGACCTAAACCCTAAGCCAAACTCGGTCCTACCGATTCTTCCTATCCGGCGCCACCAAGTTTTCATTTGTAATAAGCCACTGCCAAACCCTAGCAATTCGGTCCTACCGATAGGGATCTCGGTCTCACCGAGATGGGGTTGCAAACTCTCTGTTTCCCTTTCGTAACTTTTCGGTCTCACCGAAAGAGCGAATCGGTCCCACCGAGATTGCAATGTAAATTCAGTGTTTCCCCTTTGTAACTTTTCGGTCTCACCAAAAGAGCAAATCGGTCCCACCAAGTTTGCCTGACCAACCCTCTGGTTAGCTAATTACCAAATTCGGTCTCACCGAGTTTGTGTAATCGGTCTCACCGAGATTACGTTATGCCCAAACCCTAACCATATCGGTCCTACCGAGTTGCATGTCAGTCCCACCGAAAATCTCTAACGGTCACTAGGTTTACATTTTCGGTCCGACCGAGTTTGTTGATTCGGTCCCACCGAGATTGGAAAACTTTGTGTAATGGTTGGATTTTGTGTGGAGGCTATATATACCCCTCCACCTCCTCTTCATTCGTTGAGAGAGCCATCAGAACACATACACCATTCCAAATCATATGTTCTGAGAGAGAACCACCTACTCATGTGTTGAGACCAAGACATTCCATTCCTACCATATGAATCTTGATCTCTAGCCTTCCGAGTTGCTTTCCACTCAAATCTTCTTTCTACCAAATCCAAATCCTATGAGAGAGAGTTGAGTGTTGGGGAGACTATCATTTGAAGCACAAGACCAAGGAGTTCATTACCTACACACCATTTGTTACTTCTTGGAGAGTGGTGTCTCCTAGATTGGCTAGGTGTCACTTGGGAGCCTCCGACAAGATTGTGGAGTTGAACCAAGGAGTTTGTAAGGGCAAGGAGATCGCCTACTTCATGAAGATCTACCGCTAGTGAGGCAAGTCCTGTGTGGGCGATGGCCATGGTGGGATAGACAAGGTTGCTTCTTCGTGGACCCTTTGTGGGTGGTTGCTTCTTCGTGGACCCTTCGTGGGTGGAGCCCTGTGTGGACTCGCGCAACCGTTACCCTTGGGTGGAGCCCTGTGTGGACTCGCGCAACCGTTACGCTTCATGGGTTGAAGTCTCCATCAACGTGGATGTAGGGTAGCACCACCTATCCGAACCACGGGAAAAACATCCGTGTCTCCAATTGCGTTTGAATTCACCAAACCCTTCCCTTTACATTCTTGCAAGTTGCATGCTTTACTTTCCGCTGCCTATATACTCTTTGCATGCTTGCTTGAATTATGTGATGATTGCTTGACTTGTCCTAAATTAGCTAAAATCTGCCAAGAACTAAAATTGGGAAAAGGTTAAGTTTTTATTTGGTCAAGTAGTCTAATCCCCCCCCTCTAGACATACTTTCGATCCTACAAGTGGTATCAGAGCTTTGGTCTCCATTTGCTTTGATCTCCATAGCTTTGGTGGTCATAGCCTTGGTTTCACAACCTAGGAGAGTATGGCGTCTAGCGAGGGAAATTATCACCGTAGAGGTCCTTACTTTGATGGTACTAATTTTGCTAGTTGGAAGCATAAAATGAAAATGCATATTCTTGGACATAACCCCGCCGTTTGGGCTATTGTGTGTGTTGGCTTGCAAGGTGACTTCTTTGATGGGAGAGAACCAAATCGTGAAGCTACCGCGGATGAGTTGAAGATATTGCAATACAATGCTCAAGCTTGTGATATTCTCTTCAACGGATTGTGCCCCGAAGAATTCAACAAAATCAGTTGTCTTGAGAATGCAAAGGAAATTTGGGACACTTTGATTGATATGCACGAAGGTACCGACTCCGTCAAGGAATCCAAGTTGGATGTGCTTCAAAGCCAACTTGACAAGTTCAAGATGAAGGATGGTGAAGGTGTCGCTGAAATGTACTCTAGGCTTGCTCTCATCACAAATGAGATTGCCGGCTTAGGAAGTGAAGAGATGACCGACAGATTCATCATCAAGAAGATTCTAAGAGCCTTGGATGGAAAATATGATACCGTGTGCACATTGATCCAAATGATGCCAAATTACAAAGATCTCAAGCCAACGGAGGTGATTGGAAGAATTGTTGCTCATGAGATGTCACTTAAGGACAAAGAGGAACTTCACAACAAATCAAGTGGTGCCTATAAAGCCTCATGTGAAGCCCCTACATCATCAAGTGAGAAACAAGACTTCAATGAAGAATTGAGCTTAATGGTGAAGAACTTCAACAAGTTCTACAATAGTAGAAGCAAAGATAGAAGCTTCAAGTCAAGGTCCTACAATGACAAAAGATCTTCTAGTCGAGAGCGAAACTGCTACAATTGTGGAAGACCCGGACACTATTCCAATGAGTGTACGGCTCCCTACAAGAGAAGAGAAGATTCTCCAAGAAGAAGAAGCAAAGAATCACCACCAAGAGAGAGAAGGAGTAGAGATGATCGTTATGAACGAAGATACTCACGGAGAAGCAAGCATTCGGAAAGGAAGGAAAAATCATCAAGGAGCTACACAAGACGAAGACATCAAGCTCATGTTGGTGAATGGGTATCCGGCTCCGACTCCGACAGCCACTCCGAGAGAAGTTATCACTCCGACTCCGAAGATACTCAAGATGAAGGTGTTGCCGGTCTAGCACTTGTGTCAACCAACTCCTACGACATATTTGACTCACCAAATGAAGGAATTGGAAGATGCTTCATGGCCAAAGGTCCTAAGGTAACACACCCCGAGTATGTTGATTTCAATAGTGATGAAGATGACTTGTTAGGTGATGATTTGCTTGTTGACAACTCTAGTGATGAATACTACGATGAAACGTCAATTAATCATGCTTATCAAGATAAAACGAATGACAATGATAAGGAGAAGATTGAGGCTCTAACTAAAGAACTAAACACTCTTAAGTTAGCTCATGAAATTATCTTCGAAGATCATCGAGAACTTTTAAGAGCTCATGAGAAATTACGCTTTGAGAAGCTCAATCTTGAGAAAGAGCATGAGTTCTTAAAAGCAATCAATGATGATCTCCGCAAGAAAAGTTCTTCTTACATTGCCAAGCGTTTACTCTTATCCACTTACATGCCTCAAGTCAAGTCTAGTAACAAGAACAAGAAAGATTCTTCCTCTAGCAGTAACAATGATCATGCTAAATCCAATATTGTTGCTTCTAGTAGTTCTCTTGATTCCACTAATGATTCTCTTAGCCAAGTTACACTTGAGCAAGAAAATAGTTTATTGAAGGGAATTATAGAGAAAGGAGTGTACAAAAGCCTTGCCGGGAGTAAGCAATTCGAGGAAATTGTGCGAAAGCAAGGAATGCACCAGAAGAATCAAGGTGTTGGTTTTGAACGAAAGTTCAATGCCAATGGAGTTGAGTGGGAAGAAGATCAATACCCCAAGACAAAGTTTGTTTCTCAACAAGAGAAGTATGATACTTCTTTCAAGGGGACACAAGCTCAAGATGATCTTCCACCACAAGACTACAAGCAAAAAGGCAAGGACAAGCTTCAAGAAGAAATTGACGCATTTGAAGAAGCTCCTAAGACCTTAGTCAAGTGGATTCCCAAGACTACTTCAAGTTCCACTTCATCAAGTACGACTACAACTCCAAGGATTCCCATCAAGATGATGTGGATCCAAAAGAAGAAGAACTAGAGAGTTCTTGAGGGTGACTCCGCCAACATACTTCACTCTTATCATTTTGGCAAGAACAATCAACTTCCACATCTTGCACTAGTTCAAGGAGTCACAAACCCTCTTGTTGGTAAGACAAGGGACAAGGTAACCTAAAAGTTTTCATGGACATCATCTTTTGTGTGCATCACTCTATGTCTATGGATATCCTTGTTTGTTCCTTGTGGGACTAACCCATGTAGGTATTGAAAGTGCAATTCACTCAAATGGATAGCTCCAAGTGATCTACATCAACATTGAGCATCCACATCTTCAACATCTACATGAAGTCATCATCGACAAAACCCAAGGTTAGTTCATCCCTCTTAGGGGGGATATCACATCTAGGGGGAGCTTTACTCTAAGACTTGAGCTAAAGCAACTCTAAAGATGTAAACACAACAATGCTTTATGTAAAAGTGGTAACCCCACTTGAGCTTAAACGGTGAGTATGACCTATGATCAAGTGTTCTCACTTGACTCCTAAGTCAATATACTCATATATAGATGACCTTGTCATCGCAAATTGCTTGATAGATGCTAGAATTGGTTGTGCATGCCTTGTCACATATTTCATTTGTCATCTTATTGTGTGAGCATACTGGTTGCATATTTTACTCATTCAAGGACATCCACTTGTTGTTTTGATTGTTTGGTTTTACTTTCTTTTGCCAAGTGGATGGACAAGAATGCCTAAGAACCTCCTCTAGCTATCTATGCTTTTCTCGTCTCAAACTCTATTCATGCTGCATCACAAAATTTGATCAAGTTAGATTCGAACCACTCTGTGCGAGGAGCGCTCAGAGTCCCCGATTCGTCATAGACTTAAACTTCCAAAACCTCTTTATGATTCTCGGTCTGACCGATACCCCACTTTCGGTCCTACCGAGATCATTAAGTTGATCTAGGTTTTCGATCTCGATGCAACCGATTTGAACATTTCGGTCACATCGAGTTTCAGTAACTGCACGCAGTTATGAATCTCGGTGCCACCGAGTTGTTCCACTTGGTCACACCGATAGGGTCGGGCTATATATAGTCACGGGCAAAATTTTGGAAATTTCTCTGAACCCCTTCGCCCGCGCGATAGCCTTCTCTGCCCTCTTGGTCTCCGGATCGTCTTCTCGCCGCCAGCCGCCTCCAGTCGCTGGTCTCCGTCGCCGTCAACGGGAATTCTGCCCCGCCGTTGCCGCCGTAGCGAGTCTCCGCCGAACTAGGGTATGGACTCGATCTTTGTGCTATTCCCCAATCTGATTCCTAGCACATTGTGATCATATTGATTCTAGCCACGTTTGATAAACTTCTATCCAGTCAATGAACTCATAGATTAGGTTTGATTCGAAAATTCTAGGTTTAGGTTTCCGCCGAAACCATCTCGGACCCACCGAGTTGAAAAACTCGGTCCCACCGATTTGGCTTATGCCATTGCACAAGTGAGACTCGGTCTGACCGAGAATTACTTATCGGTGTGACCGATTTTGGAACTCTGTGAAACCCTAGCAGTCTCGGTGCCACCGAACTGTGACTCGGTCCAACCGAGTTCACTAGTTTAGGTTCCAAAACTGCTTCGGTATCACCGAGTTTGAAAATCGGTAGATCCGAGATGATTTCAGTGGGAAACTAAAACTAAGTTTTTGGATCATTCTTTTGCAAAAATCTCTGCATTTTGTGATGCTCATCCACTCTATCTCATCTATAACCTATTCACAGGGTCAGCAGTCAGAGTTTGCAGCATGTCTGATCAAAGTGATAGCCAGAATCTGTCAGAACAGCAAGTGGTGATGAGTGAGGGCACTAGTCCCTCCAGCTCTTCAGATGAGGGCAGCAGGAGCACCCCTAGCAACTTGCCAAAAGCTGCCACGAGACAGAGGAAGAAGAAAACTTCAGACTCCGAGGATGAAGATTATGTGGCAGAGGAAGAGGCCACTTCCAAGAGAGTTGAGCCAGCTCAAGGCACAAAGCCAAGCCTGAAAATCAAAAGGCCAGCAGGCAGGCAGCCCATGTCTAAGGCAAGAACTTCAACTGAGAAGCCTGCACCTAAAGAGCCAGTTGCTACTGAGGGAAAGAAAAGAAAGCAGAGGGTCAAGAAGACCGTAGCCAGAGTGCTAGGAAAGGCTTCCATCATGGAAGAGGAAGAGGAAGAAGAGGTAGCTGCACCAGCACCCAAGGCACCCAAGCTGATGGGTGATGCCATAAGGTCAGGGGCCACTGCATCTAAGCCCAAAGCTACCTCCAAGCCAAAACCAAAGAGGAATACAAGGAGCATTCCTGCAGCTGAGAAGAACAAGGCCCCAGTGCCTGAGACTGTTGCTAAAGAAGAGGACGAAGAGCAAGTTCTGAGAAAGCTCAAGCCCAAGATCCCAGACCACAACGATGCTCATCCTGTGGCTGAGGACATGAAGCTTAGGAGGGACTCAGGGCTGAGGAAGTGGAGAGAAGCAGACCCATATGCTTCAAGGAGAAGGACTGCTATGGACTACAGATTTCACACCAAGGAGCAGCAAGATTTCTATGAGACTGTGCTGCTAGATAAGAAGCCCATTGTATGTGACATGAGATGGGTCGACTGGGAATATATCAAGGAAAACGAAGAGCACTATCCTGGAGTGCAAGACAGCTTCATTGCTTGTGGAGTAGCTGACTTTGTTGGGCAGAAGCTCACAAAGTGGAATGAGGAGCTTATAATGTAGTTCTACTCCACAGCACACTTTTACCCAGATGGAAAGATCACATGGATGTCTGAGGGTACAAGGTACCAATCTATAGTGGCTGAGTGGGCACAGCTCATTAATGCCCCAGAGGAGCATGATGATGACTTGGACATATATGCCAAGAAGAAAATGGACCACAATTCCATGTCCAATATGTATAAGGAAATTCCAAATGAAGCACTTGACACGTTCAAATTTGGCTCAGTGCACTATCTTCTGTCAGGATTGCCAACCATCAATTGGATATTAAGGCACACCTTATTTCCCAAGTCTGGAGATCACAAGATGATCAGAGGCCATGCTATCAACTTGCTACATGTATTTGATGTGCCTCAGAAGTTCAAGGTGATGAGCCTCATAGTGGAAACTATCAAAAGGACTGCAGCAGATCAAAAGAGGAGTTGCGGATATGCCCCTCAGATCCAGGAGCTCATTAACTCCAAGATGGGCACGGGCATATATTTATTGGACAAGGAACACCTGCCCATCCGTCCAGATTTTGAGGACAATCAAGTTGTCATGACTGAGAACGAGCCATCATCTGCCCAAGCATACGCAAAGAAGGAGAAGGCAAGAAAGGAGAAAGCTGCCAAGATTCCAACTCAAGAGGAGGCATCTGAGTATTTCTTGAAGACTAAACAAGAGCAGCTTGGTTACTTGATTGCATCCACGCTGAGGATTGCGCAAAGTCTGGCCACCCTCACTTAGAATCAGCAGAGCCTAGAGAGAATCATGGAACAGAAGTTCTATGACTTGGATGTCAAAGTAACGGAAGTTCAGTCTGCAGTGGAGCAGCTCCAGGAGGACATGCAGGAGAGGAGAGGCGGGACTACCACTCATGCCTTTTCCAGAGTGCCACGAGGCCCGAGGTCATCTGTCGTGCCAGTTGCTGACACCAGAGCCACCACTTCAGCACCAGCTACAGCCTCAGTTCCACCAGCTCCAGCATCTACTTCAGCTCCAACTCTAGCGTCTACTTCAGCGTCTACCGAAGCCTTCGTCCTTGGAGTGATCCGGACTCCACCACCACCAGAAGATCAAGCCTGAGCGTCGATCTAGCACTATGCATTTTCTAGGAACTTTTTGGTAACTTGTTGCCAAAGGGGGAGAAGATGTATAGATCATAGGCTTCGAGAGAGAGAGTGTGTTGCTTTTCTCTCTTGCTTTATTTGGTGGTTTTTCGGACTTGTTTGCTTTTGAGTGCTTGAGATACTACGTCATTATTTGTGAGACATTGATGATCATGTGTTTGATCATAAGCTACACTTAATGCTTGCTTAATGCTATTATCCTATCTATCTTATGTGATCATTCACTGTTCTTGGTGATGAGTGCATGTATTTCATTGTTATCATTTTAAGCGCTCCACCAAGATGTATGTGACATGGAAGAGTAACCCATGACTCTAACTCCTTGTGCATTTGCAGTCCAAAGCAAATTTTAAATATGCACAAATTTAGGGGGAGCTCTTACTTATCACATACTTCTCAAAGCGACGATATATTTCATGCTTATTATCATTTGTCGAAGCTTTGATCTATATGTTGTCATCAATTACCAAAAAGGGGGAGATTGAAAGTGCAACAATCCCTAGGTGGTTTTGGTAATTCATAACAACATATAGCTCATTGAGCTAATGCTATTCCAAGATAATTATTTCAGGAAAGCTCAGTGATTGGCATGGCATGGATGTGAAAGTGGAACCCTCAAAATGCTAAGGACAAAGGATTGGCTCAAGCTCAAAAGCTCAAGACTCTTCATTTTATATTTTAGTGATCCAAGATCACATTGAGTCTTTAGGAAAAGCCAATACTATCAAGGAGGGATGAGGTGTTGCTTAATGAGCCTCTTGCTTCATGTGCTTAGTGATATGCTCCAAAAACCCTCAACTACTTTCCCATATCCACATTTGACCTAAACCCTAAGCCAAACTCGGTCCTACCGATTCTTCCTATCCGGCGCCACCGAGTTTTCATTTGTCATAAGCCACTGCCAAACCCTAGCAATTCGGTCCTACCGATAGGGATCTCGGTCTCACCAGGATGGGGTTGCAAACTCTCTGTTTCCCTTTCATAACTTTTCGGTCTCACCGAAAGAGCGAATCGGTCCCACCGAGATTGCAATGTAAATTCAGTGTTTCCCCTTTGTAACTTTTCGGTCTCACCGAAAGAGAAAATCGGTCCCACCGAGTTTGCCTGACCAACTCTCTGGTTAGCTAATTACCAAATTCGGTCTCACCGAGTTTGTGTAATCGGTCTCACTGAGATTACGTTATGCCCAAACCCTAACCATATCGGTCCTACTGAGTTGCATGTCAGTCCCACCGAAAATCTCTAACGGTCACTAGGTTTACATTTTCGGTCTGACCGAGTTTGTTGATTCGGTCCCACCGAGATTGGAAAACTGTGTGTAACGGTTGGATTTTGTGTGGAGGCTATATATACCCCTCCACCTCCTCTTCATTCGTTGAGAGAGCCATCAGAACACATACACCATTCCAACTCATATGTTCTGAGAGAGAACCACCTACTCATGTGTTGAGACCAAGACATTCCATTCCTACCATATGAATCTTGATCTCTAGCCTTCCGAGTTGCTTTCCACTCAAATCTTCTTTCCACCAAATCCAAATCCTATGAGAGAGAGTTGAGTGTTGGGGAGACTATCATTTGAAGCACAAGAGCAAGGAGTTCATTACCTACACACCATTTGTTACTTCTTGAAGAGTGGTGTCTCCTAGATTGGCTAGGTGTCACTTGGGAGCCTCCGACAAGATTGTGGAGTTGAACCAAGGAGTTTATAAGGGCAAGGAGATCGACTACTTCATGAAGATCTACCGCTAGTGAGGCAAGTCCTGTGTGGGCGATGGCCATGGTGGGATAGACAAGGTTGCTTCTTCGTGGACCCTTTGTGGGTGGTTGCTTCTTCGTGGACCCTTCGTGGGTGGAGCCCTGTGTGGACTCACGCAACCGTTACCCTTGGGTGGAGCCCTGTGTGGACTCGCGCAACCGTTACCCTTCGTGGGTTGAAATCTCCATCAACGTGGATGTAGGATAGCACCACCTATCCGAGCCATGGGAAAAACATCCGTGTCTCCAATTGCGTTTGAATTCTCCAAACCCTTCCCTTTACATTCTTACAAGTTGCATGCTTTACTTTCCGCTGCCTATATACTCTTTGCATGCTTGCTTGAATTATGTGATGATTGCTTGACTTGTCCTAAATTAGCTAAAATCTGCCAAGAGCTAAAATTGGGAAAAGGTTAAGTTTTTATTTGGTCAAGTAGTCTAATCCCCCCCTCTAGACATACTTTCTGTCCTACAAAAAGCCTGTTCCGCATTTTATCAGCAACAGGCTCGCAGACACCAAAGCAGAGAAGTACGGGCCAAAACTTATAACATTGGCGAATTAGTTCTACGCCTGCCGGATAAGAAAAAGAACAAGCTCAAGCCCAAATGGGAAGGTCCCTTCATTATTGACCAAGTTCTGACCGGTGGAGTGTACCGTCTGTGGGATGCATCGAATAATCGACTTGAACCAAACCCATGGAACGCGGCCAGGCTCCGAAGATTCTACGCCTAGCGCCGGACTCTATGTTCGTCTCCTTCCTCTATCCATTTTTTGTATATCCATTGTCTGCCTTGTTTTTCTTTCTCTCTTTCTTTTATTCCTTCTCTAGGCCTTAAAAGGCCAACTTATGCCTCGCTTGCACATTATAGATGCGCTAGCCGCGCTCATCATACCTGGGGGCTTCTTTCACAGAAGCTTGATTATTTATCTGGGCCTCGTGCCCCGCACATGTGTTACGCTTCCGCTTGTACCTTTTTTGCCATTATATGCTCCGATATGACTTAAGTTTTAGCCAAGCTGGGTTGCCTGGCTCTTGTATTTATGCCCTACGTTTCCTGTTAATTCGGCTAGGGCATAAGGGGAGCACCTCTGCGATTGTTACTGCCGGGTCAGCCGGATGTGTACCTCAGACTGGGTGAAGCCGAAAGCTAGTGTTCTTAAGGGAATATTCGGTCGGTGAACAAAAGATGATTTTTATTTATTTTCCATATCTGCCTCCAGATGTTTTTTCCTGCGTTTCTCATCATAGTCCGGACATGCTCCTTAGGGCATGCGTACCCAGGGAAAGGAACCCTTAACGGAACTATTCTCCCTAGAAGATGTTTCTTACTACCCATGTAATATAACATAACTAGTTGGGTACTTGTCTGTTCAAGCACTAATGACCCCTACGCCTGGTCTCCACGTAGACCCCGGTTCTTATATAACTGAGCAGGTATTCGGATACACTCCGGACTATCGGGTCCCGAGGTTGAAGCGAAAAGGTCCGCCAAGACAAATGATCTACAATTCGGCTAGAAGGCACTATACATGTCACTTTAATTACATAGTCATGCAGACTGACTAAATTCCTCTTCTATACCATCCAACGGGCGGTCTAGCCTACAATCCTGTTGGGAATACTTTGCGGCTAATTCTACTTGCCCATAAACTAAGCTAACGGGGATCTCTTTTCCGTCGGGCCCCACGGGTCCGACGTTGGCCATGTGATTTGGGTCAGCCTTGGTATACCGCGTCTTCACCATGGCCCAGGCTTCTCTAGCACCTTGACGGCAGGCCGATATCATCCATAATCGGAAGCGCCGCCGCGCTCCCTTGAGCTTCTCCGTAAGCTCTGCAACGCCTTCTGGCAGGGAGACGGATGGCCACAAGGCCTGGGAAACACCTCACATCACCTGCTGAACTTATTCGTGCAGATGTGAGAGGTCGGATAGAAGATCACCCGCAGACCCGGGCATTTCCTCCGCGGGACGACCCGTTAGCATACCTACAGACATAACGTTGTTAGTCGGCTTCTTCGCCGAACTCCTTCAAAAGGATTCGTTCAAGCACTTACTGAAAATGCCGTGTCGAAGCCGCTTATTCTCCTTCTTGGAGTCAGCATGCGTTTGCCAGCCTCTAGCTGTCGCACGACATGCTGGTCCTCCGGATTCATCTGCAACATCTATTGTTAGATCTGCAGTCACGCCGCACACTATATGGCAACCATCATTCTTTAAAGTAAATGTTACCACTGGGGGACTTTTTCAGTTCCTTCAATGCGGCAACAGCGGCCCGCAGTTGGGTCTTGCATTCCTCCAGCTCCTATGACAGCCTAGTATTCTTCTCTGTAAGAACCTGCACAATAAAGATGATCCTTAAATCAGTTCTGCTAAGTGTTTCAAGTCTCAGGGGCTACTGATACACATAAATCGTCAGATTTACTTACCTGTACATCCTTTACATACTGATCCGTGGCTCTGGCTAGACCATCTTGAGCAGCACGGAGGTACGCCTCTCCAGAATTGAAGGCATCAAATGCCTCTGGTGAGAAACAAGCGTCGCGGAGTACGGCCCGGCTGCGCCTATGATTCATGGCGCTTTCCACTTCTGAGTTTGTAGCGGATAATCTATCCGCATCCTCTGTAGGGGGATTATCCGGCGCCCGCCCCATATCGGCTTCCATCTCTATGTCCGGTCCTAGCGCCCGACTGGTGGAAGCGTGATTAGCAACATCGCTGGACATATTCTAGTGAGCTTTTTTTCTGTTAAAGAAACACAGGCGTCGTTACATTTCGAGAAAGACGACAACCACAAAGCGGGGTTTCTATTATACCTTTGCGCCGGCGTCTCCGTCCTGACCGCCTTCCTTTTTGGCCTGCCCGGCCTCGCTGCCTCTTGTTGGCGAGTTGCTGCGGGTTCGGCAGGGCGTCCCGAATGCCTTCCCTGTAAAAACGCCATATGCATATGGTAGGTGAAGTGTCTAACAGGGGATCCTAGTTTTTGGAGTTGCGATTTTTTGGTTTTCTTACGTGCGATGCAGGAAGCAGTCCGGGATAGTCGGCTTTAATGGCCACCATGGCATCATCGCAGCTTAATTGATAGAACTGTCGGTCTATCAGCTCCACGAATATAACCGGATCTTCTTCGAGTCCGAAGTCGAGGGCCCGGTCAGGGTCCTCGGGTTGTGGAGAAGGGCTGCTGACCTCCTTTATGGCTTTTCGCAGTTCCTGCCGCAAAGTGGCAAGGTGAATATTTACGACAAAGAATGCGGGAAAAATGGGAGTAAGGAGATATAACTTACCCAGCTTGGAGGATTGTACATGGAGAATCCATCCCGTGGCTTGATGTGGATGAACTCCTCTTCCTCTCCCTTGAACAATTTGGACAGAATTTTTGCTAAAGCGGCAGCATTGTCCGGACCCTTACGCCCACAGCGGGTGGCATCATCCCCCCCCATTAAAACACCACAAGGGGTGCCCACGATACTGAAGTGGTTGTACTCCCCGCCTTATACAAATCGACATAACTTCGATTACTGTCAATCCTGATTGAGCCAGTGCTTTAATCCGGTTCATCAGGTAGAGGACTTCTCCATTGTCTTCCACCTGGGGGCTCCGTGGGCGCCAACTTCGGTGTTTCTTCAGAGGGGCATTGCTGAACTCAGGAAGACCCCGCCGAACAGGGTCCGAAAGGGGAACATCCTCCATATAAAACCATTCCGAAGGCCAGTCTTCGGACGACTTCTTCGGGGTACCGGACAGGTATCCGGTACCGGCGATGCGCCATATTTCGGCTCCGCCCACTTGATAAAGTGACCCCCTCTGTGTGCGAGGGACGAGGCAAAATAGCCTTTTCCACAGCTCGAAGTGAGCCTCGCAGCCCAGGAACAACTCGTAGAGAGCAACATAGCCGACGATGTGTAGAATGGAGGCAGGGTGAAATTGTGTGGTTGGAGGTCATAGAACTCCAGGAGCCCGCAGAGGAACGGTTGAATTGTAAATCCGAGTCCCCTTAATAAATAGGGAACAAGGCAGACCCGCTCCCCCATAGAGGGACTGGGGAAGCTCTCCGCTTGCTCCCCGCCATTGTAGGTGGCAAGCCCAGCTCGAACGGGCACCATGTATGCTGGAGGGAGGAATCCCTTAGTCTGCAGTTCGATTAATCGACTGTGTGGGACGGAACACCTCTCCCAATCACCGGGCTTAGGGCTACGGGGGCGGGAGGAGGAGCTGCGGAGGTCGGCCATGCTAGAATGGATCTTTCCGAAGCACGCTCTGATGGATTCTCGCTGAGGGAGGATGGTGTGGATCGGATCTGAGAATCCCCGTCCTTTTAATAGACAATTTATTTACCTGGCTAGGGGGGCAAATGTAAAAACGCCCTGGCGCCTCGTATTCATTCTACGCGTGGAAAATAGCCCTTATTGGGCACAGAAGCCAAGAGGTCCAAACATTTATGGGGCCGGACACTGCTTTACAAACGTTCGAAATATGGAGAAGAACCCGCCTTGCAATGTCGAAGACAACACTGCACGTCGGACTCATCGTCATTAAAGCCTGGTTCGGGGGCTACTGAGGGAGTCCTGGATTAGGGGGTATCCGGACAGCTGGATTATATACTTTGGCCGGACTGTCGGACTATGAAGATACAAGATTGAAGACTTCGTCTCATGTCCGGATAGGACTCTACTTGGCGTGGAAGACAAGCTAGGCAATACGGATATGTATATCTCCTCCTTTGTAACCGACCTTGTGTAACCCTAGCCCCCTCCGGTGTCTATATAAACCGGAGGGTTTTAGTCCGTAGGACAACATACAATCATACCATATGCTAGCTTCTAGGATTTAGCCTCTCCGAT
This sequence comes from Triticum aestivum, assembly GCF_018294505.1. Taxonomy (NCBI): domain Eukaryota; kingdom Viridiplantae; phylum Streptophyta; class Magnoliopsida; order Poales; family Poaceae; genus Triticum; species Triticum aestivum. The sequence goes on from NC_057800.1 coordinate 617,251,668, forward strand.
CTCGTGGTAGATCAACTCTTGTAATACTCATATCATCAAGAATAAATCAAGCAGGACATAGGGTTTTACCTCCATCAAGAGGGCCCAAACCTGGGTAAAACATCGTGTCCCCTGCCTCCTGTTACCATCCGCCTTAGACACACAGTTCGGGACCCCCTACCCGAGATCCGCCCGTTTTGACACCGACAAAGATCATTATCGGTCAAACCGCATAACAACATACGTTGTTCCCTTTGTCATCGGTATGTTACTTGCCCGAGATTCGATCGTCGGTATCTCAATACCTAGTTCAATCTCGTTACCGGCAAGTCTCTTTACTCGTTCTGTAATACATCATCCCGTAACTAACTCATTAGTTACAATGCTTGCAAGGTTTATAGTGATGTGCATTACCGAGTGGGCCCAGAGATATCTCTCCGACAATCGGAGTGACAAATCCTAATCTCGAAATACGCCAATTCAACAAGTACCTTTGGAGACACCTGTAGAGCACCTTTATAATCACCCAATTACGTTGTGACATTTGGTAGCACACAAAGTGTTCCTCTGGTAAACGGGAGTTGCATAATCTCATAATCATAGGAACATGTATAAGTCATGAAGAAAGCAATAGCAACATACTAAACGATCAAGTGCTAAGCTAACGGAATGGGTCAAGTCAATCACATCATTCTCCTAATGATGTGATCCCATTAATCAAATGGCAACTCATGTCTATGGTTAGGAAACATAACAATCTTTGATCAACGAGCTAGTCAAGTAGAGGCATACTAGTGACACTATGTTTGTCTATGTATTCACACATGTACCATGTTTCCGGTTAATACAATTCTAGCATGAATAATAAACATTTATCATGTTATAAGGAAATATAAATAACAACTTTATTATTGCCTCTAGGGCATATTCCTTCAGTCTCCCACTTGCACTAGAGTCAATAATCTAGTTCACATTGTCATGTGATTTAACATCAATAGTTCACATCTTTATGTGATTAGTTCACATCTCCATGTGACTAACACCCAAAGGGTTCACTAGAGTCAATAATCTAGTTCACATCGCTATGTGATTTACACCCAAAGAGTGATCATGTTTTGCTTGTGAGAAATTTAGTCAATGGGTCTACCACATTCAGAGTCGTATGTATTTTGCAAATTTTCTATGTCTACAATACTCTGCACGGAGCTACTCTAGCTAATTGCTCCCACTTTCAATATGTATCTAGATCGAGACTTAGAGTCATCTAGATCGGTGTCAAAAGCTTGTATCGACGTAACTCTTTATGATGAACTCTTTCATCACCTCCATAACCGAGAAATATTTCCTTAGTCCTCTAAGGATAATTTTGACCTTGTCCAGTGATCTACTCCTAGATCACTATCGTACTCCTTTGCCAAACTCAGGGCAGGGTACACAATAGGTCTGGTACATAGCATGACATACTTTATAGAACCTATGACTGAGGCATAGGGAATGACTTTTCATTCTCTTTCTATTTTCTGCCGTGGTCGGGTTTTGAGTATTTACTCAACTTCACACCTTGCAACATAGGCCAGAACTTCTTCTTTGACTGTTCCATTTTGAACTACTTCAAAATCCTGTCAAGGTATTTACTCATTGAAAATATATCAAGTGTCTTGATCTATCTCTATAGATCTTGATGCTCAATATGTAAGTAGCTTCACCGAGGTCTTTCTTTGAAAAACTCCTTTCAAACACTCCTTTATGCTTTCCAGCCTTGGAAGGATCTGAAGCTGTTCGGACACTCATAGACAAGTGAACTCCAATCCAGGATCCCTCGAGAAGTGAAGTGAACTAGCCAGGTAGAACAGTCAGGTTAGGAAAAGAGTCTTTCATGTCAAGGTGAACATAGACAGATAAGGTTAGTTTGTTTTCCTTAATTCTTAGAGAATTCTACATTATTTACGATCAACAATATGTCATTTACATATACTTATCAAGAATGTTGTAGTGCTCCCACTCACTTTCTTGTAAATACAGGCTTCACCGCAAGTATGTATAAAACCATATGCTTTGATCACTTTATCAAAGTATATATTCCAACTCCGAGATGCTTGCACCAGTCCATAGATGGATCGCTGGAGCTTGCTCACTTTGTTAGCACCTTTATGATCGACAAAAACTTTCAGGTTGCATCATATACAACTCTTCTTCCAGAAATCCATTCAAGAATGCAGTCTTTACATCCATTTGCCAAATTTCATAATCATAAAATGTGGCAACTACAAACATGATTCAGGCGGACTTAAGCATCGATACGAGTGAGAAAATCTCATCATAGTCAACACCTTGAACTTGTCGAAAACATTTTGCGACAATTCGAGCTTTGTAGATAGCAACACTACTATCAGCGTTCATCTTCCTCTGGAAGATCCATTATTATTAATGACTCACCGATCATCGGGCAAGTCAATCAAAGTCCATACTTTGTTCTCATACATGGATCTCGTCTCAGATTTCATGGCCTCAAGTCATTTCGTGGAATCTAGGCTCATCATCGCTTCCTCATAATTTGTAGGTTCGTCATGGTCTAGTAACATGACTTCCAGAAAGGATTTCTGTACCACTCTGGTGCGGACCATACTCTGGTTGTCCTACGAGGTTCGGTAGTAACTTGATCTGAAGTTTCATCATCATCATCATTAGCTTCCTCACTAATTGGTGTAGAGATCACTAGAACTGATTTCTGTGATGAACTACTTTCCAATTCGGGAGAAGGTACAATTACCTTATCAAGTTCTACATTCCTCCCACTCACTTCTTCGAGGGAAACTTCTTCTCAAGAAAGGATCCACTCTTTATCAACAAAGATATTGCCTTTCAGATATGTGATAGAAGGTGTACCCAACAGTTTCTTTTGGGTATCCTATGAAGACGCACTTTTCTGATTTAGGTTTGTGCTTATTTGGCTGAAACTTTTTCACATAAGCATCACAACCCCAGACTTTAAGAAACGACATCTTAGGTTTCTAGCCAAACCATATTTCATATGGTGTCGTCTCAACGGATTAGACGGTGCCCTATATAACGTGAATGTAGCTGTCTCTAATGCATAACCCCAAAACGATAGTGGCAAATCGGTAAGAGACATCATAGATTGCACTATATCCAATAAAGTACGGTTATGATGTTCGGACACACCATTATATTGTGGTGTTCCGGGTGGCATGAATTTTTGAAACAATTCCACATTGTTTTAGTTGAAGACCAAACTCGTAACTCAAATATTCGTCTCCGCGATCAGATCATAGAAACTTTATTTTCTTGTTATGATGTTTTTCCACTTCACTCTGAAATTCTTTGAACTTTTCAAATGTTTCAGACTTATGTTTCATCAAGTAGATATACCCATATCTTCTCAAATCATATGTGAAGGTCAGAAAATAATGATACCCACCACGAGTCTCAACACTCATCGGACTGCATACATCAGTATGTATTATTTCCAACAAGTTTGTTGCTCTCTCCATTGTACCGGAGAACGGAGTCTTAGTCATCTTGCCCATGAGGCATGGTTCGCAAGCATCAACTGATTCATAATCAAGTGATTCCAAAAGCCCATCAGCATGGAGTTTCTTCATGTGCTTTACACCAATATGACCCAAACGGCAGTGCCACAAATAAGTTGCACTATCATTATTAACTTTGCATCTTCTGGCTTCAATATTATGAATATGTGTGTCACTACAATCGAGATCCAACAAACCAATTTCATTGGGTGTATAACTATAGAAGGTTTTATTCATGTAAACATAACAACAATTATTCTCTAACATAAATGAATAATAGTATTGCAATAAACATGATCAAATGATATTCATGCTTAACACAAACACCAAATAACATTTATTTAGGTTCAACACTAATCCCGAAAGTATAGGGAGTGTGCGATGATGATCATATCATTCTTGGAACTACTTCCAACACACATCGTCACTTCACCCTTAACTAGTTTTTGTTCATTCTGCAACTCCCGTTTTGAGTTACTACTCTTAGCAACTGAACCAGTATCAAATACCGAGGGGTTTGCTATAAACACTAGTAAAGTACACATCAATAACATGTATATCAAATATACCTTTGTTCACTATGCCATCCTTCTTACCCGCCAAGTATCTAGGGCAGTTCCACTTCCATTGACCATTTCCTTTGCAGTATTAGCACTCAGTTCCAGGCTTGAGTCTAGCTTTGGGCTTCTTCATGGGAGCATCAACTTGCTTGCTATTCTTCTTTGAAGTTCTGTTTCTTTCCCTTTGCCCTTTTCTTGAAACTAGTGGTCTTGTTAACCATCAACAATTGATGCTATTTCTTGATTTCTACCTTCGCTAATTTGAGCATTGCGAAGAGTTTGGGAATTAATTTCGTCATCCCTTGCATATTATAGTTCATCACGAAGTTCCAGTAACTTGGTGATAGTGACTAGAGAACTCTGTCAATCACTTTTTTATCTGGAAGAATAACTCCCACTTGATTCAAGCGATTGTAGTACTCAGACAATCTGAGCACATGCTCACTGGTTGAGCTATTCTCCTCCATCTTGTAGGCAAAGTACTGTTAGAGGTCTCATACCTGTCGACACGGGCATGAGTATGAAATACCAATTTCAAATCTTAGAACATCTTATATGTTCCGTGGCATTCAAAACGTTTTTGAGGTCCCGGTTCTAAGCCGTAAAGCATGATGCACTAAATGTAACGCCCTCGATGCGGCTATATCTCCCACGTGTCGAAGCACGACTTAGAGGCATAACCGCATTGAAAGCAATGTTGCAAGTGAGGTAATCTTCACAACAACCCATGTAATACATAAGGGAAAGAGATAACATAGTTGGCTTACACTCGCCACATCACACAATGCATAAATAAGTCATTACATTCATCTAGTTACACTCAAGGTCCGACTACGGAACCAAAATAAAGATAAATCCCAAATGCAACATAGTCCCCGATCGCCCCAACCGGGCACCACTACTGATCATCTGGGAAAGACACGTAGTATCATCCTGAGTCCTCATCGAACTCCCACTTGAGCTCAGTCGAATCACCTGGAGCGGTATCATCGGTCCCTGCATCTGGTTTTGGAAGTAATCTGTGAGTCACGGGGACTCAGCAATCTCACACCCTCGCGATCAAGACTATTTAAGCTTATAGGAAGGGTAAAAGTATGATGTGGAGCTGCAGCAAGCGACTAGCATATATGGTGTCTAACATACGCAAAAGAGAGCGAGAAGAGAAGGAAAAGGCACGATTGAGCAACTATGATCAAGAAGTGATCCTAGAACAACCTACGATCAAGCATAACACGAGACCGTGTTCTCTTCCTGGACTCCGCTGAAAAGAGACCATCATGGCCACACACTCAGTTGATTCATTTTAATTAAGTTAAGTTTCAGGTTATCTACAACCGGACATTAACAAATTCCCATCTGCCCATAACCGCGGGCACGGCTTTCGAAAGTTCAAATCCCTGCAGGGGTGTCCCAACTTAGCCCATCACAAGCTCTCACGGTCAACGAAGGATATTCCTTCTCCCAAGACAATCCGATCAGACTCGGCATCCCGGTTACAAGACATCTCGACAATGGTAAAACAAGTCCAGCAACACCGCCCGAATGTGCCGACAAATCCCGATAGGAGCTGCACATATCTCGTTCTCAGGGCACACTCAGATGAGCACTCCATACAACTAAAACCAAACCTCGAGTTTCCCCGAGGGGGCACTGCAAAGGGCTCTAGTTTGGACCAACACTTAGAGGAGCACTGGCCCGGCGGGTTTAAATAAATATGACCCTCGGGCTCCGGAAACCCAAGGGAAAAAGAGGCTAGGTGGCAAATGGTAAAACCAAGGTTGGGCATTGCTGGAGGAGTTTTATTCAAGGTGTCGGGGATATACCCCACGGCGTAAACCGGCCGGAAGTATAACCCGGCCGGACTAGGCGTTTCATTGGTAAACCGCCAGAGGATTGGCGGTTTACGTGATTGACGGTTCACGTGTCTGGCGGTTCACTGGTATGACGATTCACGAGCCTGAAGATTCATTGGTGACCCGGCGCGTGTTCCAGATGGATGACAAGGCCCAAGGCCCAGCATGCCGGTTTATGTTAATGGTGGGCCGGTTTAAGAGGAAAGGCATGAGGAACATTTATCTTACAAGGAGTTAAGACCTGGACTTGTATCCAGTTTGTATTAGAGATAGACTAGTCCTAATCCTAATAGGACTCTACATGTAACCCGCCCCTCCAACATATATAAGGAGGGGCAGGGCTCCCCAAAAGGGACAAGATTCACAAGTTCCACAAGTTGGACAAGTTAGGTTTAGACAATAGCTCTCGAGATAGAGCACTCTTGTAACCATGATCATCATCATCAATATCAATGAAGCAGGATGTAGGCTTTTACCTCCACCGTGAGGGGCCAAACCTGGGTAAAACATCGTGTCTCTCATCCCGCTCAACCCCTCTCAAGCTACCACATAGATGTGTTGGCCTCACGACTAAGTCCTGACACTAAGGACATCTGCCGTGACAAGTCCACGACAGTTGGCGCCCACCGTGGGGCCTGCGCACGGTGGTGTTGAGTTCTTGAAGGGATCTTTTCTAGGATTCGAGAAGTTTACAAATTTCCACATAAGGAAAGCCGGTTTGAGCAGTGCGAGCAATGTTAAGGCGAGAGTTCAGGTTATGCGTATGTATGCCGCCGCAAGTCACCAAGGTAACGAAAGTTTTCATTGCGGATTCGACCCAAAAGCTGCTACGCTTATCTGGGACAAAGGCTGAGGCATCTATCCAAGTTGTCGAATCCGAGATGGATACAAAGGCCGGACTGGCCGTGGCTGTCCACGTATGTCTCGAGAGGCAGCAAGAATTTTTTTTGAGCGTAGCACAACAGCCCAAATACTATTACTTCAAGTCTTCAACTAGTACTAGACACATTAAGCTACAGTGTGTACCTACTACAACGGTGGCAGATGCACATCCTCAAAACCTGCAAAAGAGAGGTCCACGAGTGCTGGTCATTGATCTGTGTTAAACGCCAACAAACAAACAAACAAACGGAGGACGGCGGTCGGTACAAGTCCCCAGCGCTCGAGGCTTTTGCAGTGGCCATGACCCAGAAGACATGGACATAGAATTAGTCAAACTGATCATGATTTGGAAAGATAAACCGGATATGGATTGGACTCCGATTCTGACATCTCCACGGTCTCCGTCTCTGCTGCAGCTACGGCAGCGCCTCGACCTGCTCGGTTTGTCCGCGCCGTCAACCGGCCAGTGCGCGTGAGCGGTTGGACTCCAGCGTTGGATCGCCCGTGGCCCCCGGCTCGTCTCTGCTTCTATTGCTCAAGCTGTTGCGCTGCCGTGTTTCCAAATCATCGTCACTGTTACGTATTATTTGGCTTGAGCTGCCCGGTTTCGGTTTTTTCTATTGCCTGAGCCGTCACCTCTGCCAAGAGTCGTGGCAGCACTGCTCCGTCCCTGTCTATCTGATAAAAAATCAGGTGATATCCATCCAAGTTTGATTTATTAGCACATGTTGTTTTTGTCAAAGAACAAGTTTATCTTTGCCTTGGTGTGCAATATTGTTTATGCAGGGCAATTATTTATGACAAAAATGATATTATACCTCGAAGATGGAGGCACGCCAACATCTTTTGGCACAGGTGGTCGTCGTTACTCGACGAACTCCCACGCCAGTTTACAACGCCGTGGCCATCTCTCGCGGCCGCACCGGTTCACAACGACACGGACAACTCGCCCGTCCACCCTCGCGGCTGGTTCACGCATCCGCACCGGTTTACAGCATGGAGGACAATTTGCTCGTCCGCGCCGGTTTACAACACTGAGCCGACTCATCTGCTTAGCTCCCGCGGCCGACTCACCTGTGAGTAATTTTAGCTTCACCCGGTGATCATCAACTCCGCGGTGATAATCTCTAACCTGACGCATTAGGTGAAATCCATCCGGTATATTTTTATATTATATATTGCTTTCTTTTAAAAAAGAGGAGCCATTACTTTGTCTTGCAAGTTCTTCAATGTAGGACAAATTATATCGCAAAGCTCTAAAGCTCTCAAATCCGGTTTAACAATGTCCAGTTCAAAAAAGGAATTAACTTCTCGCAAGTTCGAGTTGAAAGGCTGTCAGAAAATTTCCGGCTGAAAATGAAGATTCCGGTTTAAAATCCGGTTCAAGGGAAAGATGTCTTCCATGAAGCTTTGAAGCTCTCAATATCCGGTTTAACATCCGGTTCAAGAAGGATTTATCTCTTGCAAAAAGTTAAAGGGTGCCAAAGAGGACCTGCTGCCATGATGCGCGGTTCAAACATGGGTATCATGCCTTATTGTCTTATCATATTCTTGATCACTTGGGGGCTTTGGTCGTATTCGAACCATAGTCACACCTCTTGATCGGCGCAATGCCACAATATCACTTGGGGGCTTGGTCGCGTCCGAACCATAGCAACGCCATTTGGTAGGCGGAAAGCCACAACATCACTTGGGGACTTGTGGTCACGTCTGAACCATAGTCACGCCTCTTGATCGGCCTAGTGCCACAGCATCACTTGGGGGCTTTGGTCGAACCCAAACCATCGCTACACCTCTTGATCGGCGTAATGCCAATGCATCACTTGGGGACTTGTGGTCACGTCTGAACTATAGTCACACCTCTTGATCGGCCTAAGGCCACAGAATCACTTGGGGGCTTGGTCGAACCCGAACCATTGCCACGCCTTTTGATCGGCATAATGCCATTGTTTCATTTGGGGACCCGGCTGACTTGAACCATAGCTACGCCTATCGGGGGCTCGGTCGTGTACGACCATGGTAACGCCATTTGATCGGCTCAATAGCCTCTTTTTGCAAATGGTTTTATCATTCCCTTTGCTTGAAATTTTCTTTGATAAATATTTCCTTTTACTTCTGTTGCGTTTTTAAACCGACATTGTTAATCCGGTTCGACTGTCGATTACAAATTGGCGGAACACGGTCAAATCTTAATCCGGAGACTATCTGCCCGGTTTGATTTTATGTTACCATCTTATTATGCAGTAAACCGTTGTTTATTAACCCGGCTTGGCTTTCAACTACAAGTTGAAAATACATGATCAATTATAGTCTGGTGTTATTAACCCAGTCTGGTTTCGACTACAAGTCGCCAGCATCGAATATGGATAATCCGGTGTTTATCACAACCCGGTACGGTTTTATCGTAAACCGGCACAATATGGAAGGAGTTATCAGTATTCAAGATTTGGGTTATCACCCTTACTAAAAAAGTTTGTAAACCAATGATGTGATTCAATGTCACAGGTATGATCTATTTCATATTTGATTATTCTTAAAGTGCAGCCTTGGTTATAAACCCGGGTTATATGTTGGGCATTATGACCCGTCCGGCGGTAGACCGCCAGGACACTTTAAACTTGTTGTATGCAGAAACAGGTTTGTTAAACTGGCCTGGCTTTGGACTATAAGTCGCCAGTATATATATTTGGATTGCGCCATTGGAATCATGCGCTTATAAAATCATTGGGTTATATTATTCAAATAGCCAAACTTGGCTGGATTTTCATTATGATGTTGAATGAATAAGGTTTTCATACCGGATTATATTATCTTGAATAGCCAACATGGCTGGATTTTTATGGTTATTAATAACCAGTATTATTGAGTTTTCAAAGTCGCTTTAGCGCAATGGCTATTATTTTATCAAAGGATATGATTTATTCTACAATGGAAGGGATAGTCCCGAGTCGCTGCAGGCTTACAACCCGGCACTTGGGGGCTACATTATTCAAATTGAGATTACATGCAAGTCTCATGATGCTACAAGCATGCACCATGACACTTGGGGCTAATGCAAAGTCATTTTTACTAGTCTTATTGAAGACCCGACTCATCATATTATAATGAGCCGGCCCTTGGGGGCTGCCAATTGCTCCTGTCAACAATCCAAGCAATTACAAGTCCCAGGTTGCTGCAAGCATGACAACCCGGCACTTGGGGGCTACATATATGGAGTATTCAGTTTATATGATTGAGATGAACAAACCGGATTTCTTCAAGTTGAAACACTTATTGGAGCAAGTCTTAAGTTATCACTATGTTCTCCTCTTAAGACTTGGGGGCTACAGGTATTATGCATATAAAGGAGGAACATCTTCATTTTATCAGTTTTGAGCAAATCAGGAAGATCAATTACATGACCCGGTGTCGACAACAATTATGACCCGGTGCCATCAATATTTATAAACCGGCCATTTTGGTAATATTAAACCGGCAAGTTTTACATCTTCAAACCGACTGAATATTAGATAAGTATTTCAAGACCCATATTTCTTAAACCGGCGCTTTGGGAGCTGAATCAAAGGAGTTATTCTTCACAATATTTCTGTGACAAACCATTGTCGGCAAATTGATTATGAAGTTGGTCTGTTGACCCAGACTTCCCAGAAGGAGGAAATAACAAGGACTTAAGGGTGATCAGGTATTGGTTTACAAGAATTCTTAACCCGGAGCACAACCTGTCAAATTTGTTCTTGTGTTTATTTTTGCAGCATAAAGTTTACCATGGATAAATCCAAGCTAAACTTGGGGGCTAATGTCGGGGATATACCCCGCGGCGTAAACCGGCCGGAAGTATAACCCGGCCGGACTAGGCGTTTCATTGGTAAACCGCCAGAGGATTGGCGGTTTACGTGATTGGCGGTTCACGTGGCTGGCGGTTCACTGGTATGACGATTCACGAGCCTGAAAATTCATTGGTGACCCGGCGCGTGTTCCAGATGGATGACAAGGCCCAAGGCCCAGCATGCCGGTTTATGTTAATGGTGGGCCGGTTTAAGAGGAAAGGCATGAGGAACATTTATCTTACAAGGAGTTAAGACCTGGACTTGTATCCGGTTTGTATTAGAGATAGACTAGTCCTAATCCTAATAGGACTCTACATGTAACCCGCCCCTCCAACATATATAAGGAGGGGCAGGGCTCCCCAAAAGGGACAAGATTCACAAGTTCCACAAGTTGGACAAGTTAGGTTTAGACAATAGCTCTCGAGATAGAGCACTCTTGTAACCGTGATCATCATCATCAATATCAATGAAGCAGGATGTAGGCTTTTACCTCCATCGAGAGGGGCCGAACCTGGGTAAAACATCGCATCTCTCATCCCGCTCAACCCCTCTCAAGCTACCACATAGATGCGTTGGCCTTGCGACTAAGTCCTGACACTAAGGACATCTGTCGTGACAAGTCCACGACACAAGGCGAACTATCAAGGGGTTCCCATTATAACCCAGCCGTATAAGGAACGCAAAAATCAACATAACACCGATATGACGGAAACTAGGGCGGCAAGAGTGGAACAAAACACTAGGCATAATGTCGAGCCTTCCACCCTTTACCAAGTATATAGGTGCATTAAGATAAACAAGATATAATAATGATATCCCAACAATAAACAATGTTCCAACAAGGAACAAACTCCAATCTTCACCTGCAACTAGCAACGCTATAAGAGGGACTAAGCAAAGCGGTAACATAGCCAAACAACGGTTTGCTAGGACAAGGTGGGTTAGTGGTTTGACATGGCAATATGGGAGCCATGATAAGCAAGTGGTAGGTATTGTAGCATAGGCATAGCAAAAGAGCGAGCATCTAGCAAGCAAAGATAGAAGTGATTTCGAGGGTATGGTCATCTTGCCTGCAAAGTTCTCTGAGTTGACTTGATCCTCGTAAGCGTACTCGACGGGCTCCTCGATCACGTACTAGTCTCCCGGATCTACCCAAGCAAGAACAACAAGCAAAGGGAGACACAATCAACCACGTGCAATGTGCAAACAACATGATGCAAAACATGTCATGATATGCGGGATGCGGTATGCGATGCATATGCATGATTTGGAAAGGAATGATTGAACCTGGCCTCAACTTGGAAAACCAAGAGTGCCACTGGAAAGGTGAGTTGATTCCGGTCGAAATCGATATAAAGATCACCGGAATCGGATGCACGGTTTGGAAATGACAAGCAAAACAAATATGGCACCGATCTACGATTAACAGCACGAGACCATCTAAATGCATCAAGAACAACATGCTATAGCACTCTAACATAGCAAAAAAATACATGGCAGGGATCCACTCAAGATGCTTGACAAAAGATGAACACTGAGCTACGGATAATTCACTCAATAGCAGGTTCAAACAAGCATGGCAAAAGTGCAAAAGATAACAGGTTTCAGACTTAGTGAAATTAACAACAAGTCAGGAAAATTTAACATCAGGAAGCAATGTTTAGAGCACCAAAACTACATGCTACCGGAACATATCATGAAAAAGCAAGGCATGGAATGAAGCTACTCAAAGCATACAACAAAAGTCCCTTACTTACCATAAGCCAAAAGGGATCAGAAAATACAATGGCAACCATGTGAACATAGCAATTATCGTTAACAGATTCAGACAGTGAAAAACTGGAACATGGCAAAATAGATATCAAGTAGGCATGTTTACGAGCTCGATGCACTCACCACAAGGCATTGCATGAAAAACTAGCATACACCCAGCAAGTAGACATGGCATAGAAGCTAGACATGGCAAGAACAACAACATAGCATGCCTGGATCAACTACAACAAGCTCGGCAAAATTGTTAAACATGTTAACAATCTGCCAGGAACATTTTATAGCAAAAGTAGAGCTAGATTGAGTCAAGCTAGGGTGCTCCATAAAGGCAAACAAAGATATGGATGGATATAGCACCACAATATCTACAAAACATCCTTACTGATCATGCTCAAAAGAGGCACGGATCACTTGGTAACAACATGAACACATGGCATAAAAGTTACAGCAGGAAAAGGACTTAGTGAAATTCTAAGTCCCTGAAATCAGCAACATTAAGTAAGCTACTTTGCATGCTTGTGCTAGCCACCACAGAGATCACAAAAATAAATGGCATACATCCCTGTAAAGATGGCATGGCATACTTCAAAACTCATGTAGAGCTCAAGATCATAGGATGCACACAACAATCATGGCAAAAATGACAAATGAGCAAATGCTGATATGAATCTGAAACTAACATCACATAGCCCTCTTCCAACAGCATTTAGGGCATCAAGATGAGCTCAAATGAACATGATGCAATGAGATGAAATGAAGTACTCGTCGAGACAAACATTTTGATATGCTACATGCACGAATCAGAGCAACTATGATGAAGTTATGATGCTGAAAACATGTGCAAAAATCATTGAGAGAGAGGGAAAAATCAACCTTAGTTAGGGTTTACTGTAGCAGTGCGGATCCAGATCTGATCGGGGTCTCACCGGAAATACTGTAGTGGCGACGAGGCAGTGTCCTGCGGCGGCGTCGGGGGGAAGCAGCACGGCGGGGAGCTCGCCGGGGCGGAGCTTTGCTCCGGCTGGCGATGGCGCGGTGGCGGTGATCCGGCAAGAGGAGGCGGGGAGGCGGCGCGCTCGGTCCCGCGAGCGGCGGTGCAGGCGATGGGCCGTGGGGGCCCCGAGTGGGCTTCGCGGGCCTCGGGCGGCGGCGGGTCGGCGGGAGGACACGTGGCGCTTCAGGACTGGTGCGGGGTGGCGGCGCGGCTTGTCTGGCCGGAAACAGACATTGTCCGGCGGTGGCGCGAGTGAATTTTAGGGTTTGGGGGAAGAAGACCCGGGATTTGGAATGGGGGGTCTTTAAATAGAGGTGGAGGGAGCTAGGAGGCTCCAAATTGAGCACGGTTTGTGGCCAGGCGGTCGTGATCGAACGGCCTAGGTGATGGAAGGGGTTTTGGTGGGTTTTGGGCCACTTTGGAAGGGTGTTGGGCTGCAACACACACGAGGCCTTTTCGGTCCCTCGGTTAACCGTTGGAGTATCAAACGAAGTCCAAATGGTACGAGACTTGACAAGCGATCTACCGGTAGTAAACCAAGGCCTCTTGGCAAGTCTCGGTCCAATCCGAAAATGTTTAACTCCCGTACACGAAAAGAGGTAGAAAGGGACACTGAAGGACATAGGAGCGCCGGAATGCAAAACGGACAACGGGGAAAAAGCTCGGATGCATGAGACGAACACGTATGCAAATGCAATGCACATGATGACATGATATGAGATGCATGACAAAGACAAAAGCACACGAAGACAAAAACCCGACAACGAGGAAAATCATAACTTAGTACCGGAAATGGCAAGAGTTGGAATACAAATATGGCATGTTACATACGGGGTGTTACACTAAACTATTAAGTAGTCATCATACCGAGCTTTGTCAAACGTTGATAACGTGTGCATCTGCTCCTGCAATAGGTTTGTCACCTAGCGGTGCATCAAGGACATAATTCTTCTGTGCAGCAATGAGGATAATCCTCAGATCACGGGTCCAATCCGCATCATTGCTACTAACATCTTTCAACTTTATTTTCTCTAGGAACATATCAAAAATAAATAGGGAGCTACATCATAAGCTATTGATCTACAACATAGATATGCAAATACTATCAGGACTAAGTTCATGATAAATTAAAGTTCAGTTAATCAAATTATTAAAGAACTCCCACTTAGATTGACATCCCTCTAATCCTCTAAGTGATTATGTGATCCATATCAACTAAACCATGTCCGATCATCACATGAGATGGAGTAGTTTCAATGGTGAACATCACTATGTTGATCATATCTACTATATGATTCACGCTCGACCTTTTAGTCTCAGTGTTCCGAGGCCATATCTGCATATGCTAGGCTCGTCAAGTTTAACCTGAGTATTCTGCGTGTGCAACTGTTTTGCACCCGTTGTATTTGAACGTACAACCTATCACACCCGATCATCACGTGGTGTCTCAGCACGAAGAACTTTTGCAACGGTGCATACTCAAGGAGAACACTTGTACCTTGAAATTTAGTGAGAGATCATCTTATAATGCTACCGCCGATCTAAGCAAAATAAGATGCATAAAAGATAAACATCACATGCAATCAAAATATGTGACATGATATGGCCATCATCATCTTGTGCCTTTGATCTCCATCTCCAAAGCATCGTCATGATCTCCATCATCACCGGCATGACGCCATGATCTCCATCATCTTGATCTATATCAATGTGTCGTTACATGGTCGTCTCACCAACTATTGCCTTGCAACTATTGCTATCGCATAGCGATAAAGTAAAGCAATTATTTGGCACTTGCATCTTATGCAATAAAGAGACAACCATAAGGCTCCTGCCAATTGCCGATAACTTTAACAAAACATAATCATCTCATACAACAATTTATATCTCATCACGTCTTGACCATATCACATCACAACATGCCCTGCAAAAACAAGTTAGACGTCCTCTACTTTGTTGTTGCAAGTTTTACGTGGCTGCTACGGGCTGAGCAAGAACCGTTCTTACCTACACATCAAAACCACAACAATAGTTCGTCAAGTTAGTGTTGTTTTAACCTTCTCAAGGACCGGGTGTAGCCACACTCGGTTCACCTAAAGTTGGAAAAACTGACACCCGCCAGCCACCTGTGTGCAAATCACGTCGGTAGAATCAGTCTCGCGTAAGCGTATGCGTAATGTCGGTCCGGGCCGCTTCATCTAACAATACCGCCGAACCAAAGTGTGACATGCTGGTAAGCAGTATGACTTGTATCGCCCATAACTCACTTGTGTTCTACTCGTGCATACAACATCTACGCATAAAAAACCTGGCTCTGATGCCACTATTGGGGAACGTAGTAATTTCAAAAAAAATTCCTACGCACACACAGGATCATGGTGATGTATAGAAACGAGAGGGGAGAGTGTGTCCACGTACCCTCGTAGACCGAATGCGAAAGCGTTAGCACAACGCGGTTGATGTAGTCGTACGTCTTCATGATCCGACCGATCCAAGTACCGAACGCATGGCACCTCCAAGTTCTGCACACGTTCAACTCGATGACGTCCCGCGAGCTCCGATCCAGCAAAGCTTCACATGAGAGTTTCGTCAGCACGATGGCGTGGTGACGGTGATGATGATGCTACCGACGCAGGGCTTCGCCTAAGCACCGCTACGATATGATCGAGGTGAATTATGGTGGAGGGGGGCACCGCACACAGCTAAGAGATCAATGATCAATTGTTGTGTTCTAGGGTGCCCCCTGCCCCCGTATATAAAGGAGCAAGGGGAGGCCGGCCAACCTCTCTAGGCGCGCCAAAGAGGGGAGGAATCCTCCTCCTAGTAGGAGTAGGATTCTTCCTTTCCTAGTCCTACTAGGAGGGGAAGGAAGGAGAAGTGGAGGAGAAGGAAAGAGGGGGTGCAGCCCCTCCCATAGTCCAATTCAGACTAGGGCCATGGGGCGCGCGCGTCTAGCCCTCGCGGCTTCTCCTATTTTTCCCTTAAAGCCCACTAAGGCCATATGTACTCTCGTATTCCCGTAACTCCCATGGTACTCCGAAAAATACCCGGATCACTCGGAACCTTTCTGATGTCCGAATATAGTCGTCAAATATAGCGATCTTTACATCTAGACCATTTCGAGACTCCTCGTCATGTCCCCGATCTCATCCGGGACTCCGAACTACCTTCGGTACATCAAAACACATAAACTCATAATACCGATCGTCACCGAAATTTAAGCGTGTGGACCCTACGGGTTCGAGAACTATGTAGACATGACCGAGACACGTCTCCGGTCAATAACCAATAGCGGAACCTAGATGCTCATATTGGCTCCCACATATTCTATGAAGATCTTTATCGGTCAAACCGCATAACAACATACGTTGTTCCCTTTGTCATCGGTATGTTACTTGCCCGAGATTCGATCGTCGGTATCTCAATACCTAGTTCAATCTCGTTACCGGCAAGTCTCTTTACTCGTTCCGTAATACATCATCCCGTAACTAACTCATTAGTTACAATGCTTGCAAGGTTTATAGTGATGTGCATTACCGAGTGGGCCTAGAGATACCTCTCCGACAATCAGAGTGACAAATCCTAATCTCGAAATGCGCCAACTCAACAAGTACCTTTGGAGACACCTGTAGAGAACCTTTATAATCACCCAGTTACGTTGTGATGTTTGGTAGCACACAAAGTGTTTCTCCAGTAAACGGGAGTTGCATAATCTCATAGTCATAGGAACATGTATAAGTCATGAAGAAAGCAATAGCAACATACTAAACAATCAAGTGCTAAGCTAACGGAATGGGTCAAGTCAATCACATCATTCTCCTAATGATGTGATCCCGTTAATCAAATGACAACTCATGTCTATGGTTAGGAAACATAACCATCTTTGATCAACGAGCTAGTCAAGTAGAGGCATACTAGTGACACTATGTTTGTCTATGTATTCACACATGTACCATGTTTCCGGTTAATACGACTCTAGCATGAATAATAAATATTTATCATGTTATAAGGAAATATAAATAACAACTTTATTATTGCCTCTAGGGCATATTTCCTTCAGTTCGGCTGTAGGTCCCCCGCCAAGGACAGGTTCTTTAATGAGTTTAGCACATCGCCCAAGGGCGAGTGCTGGAAGATGTCTGCGGCGCTGAACTCGAAGATCGACAAGCGATCAAGTTCGGCGTCCACGAACTTACATGGTGCCGAACTTATAACGAGAGATGAGTCCGGAGTTCCGGTGACACAGATATCGTGTGAGGTTAAGTCCATGTGCGGCTCCAATGCCGGGGAATCTGTGGCCTCCGTGGTGGGGTTGAGCCTTCGGTCCTTGGATGGCGAAGTATGCTCCGGATCTAAGGCCCGAGCAGTTACAGGAGCTATCTCCTGAATGTGGTCTGATGACAGATTTGGATCATGTTCATCGAGGTGACCAGGAGCGTTCACCGCGGTCTAGAGTCCGGCGAAGATCAAATCTCCATGGATGTCCACGACGTAGTTTAAGCTCCCAAGTCTGACCTAATGGCCAGGGGCGTAGCTATCGATCTGCTCCAGATGGCCAAACGAGTTGGCCCGCAGTGCAAAGCCGCCGAACACAAAGATTTGTCCGGTGAGGAAAGTTTCTCCTTGGATAGCGTCATTGTTGACGATTGAAGGGGCCATAAAACCTTTTGAGGACGGCAAAGTGGAACTCTCAATGAAAGCACCAATGTCGGTGTCAAAACAGGAGGATCTCGGGTAGGGGGTCCTGAACTGTGCGTCTAAGGTCGATGGTAACAGGAGACAGGGGACACGATGTTTACCCAGGTTCGGGCCCTCTCTATGGAGGTAATACCCTACTTCCTGCTTGATTGATCTTAATGAATATGAGTATTACAAGAGTTGATCTACCACGAGATCGTAATGACTAAACCCTAGAGGTCTAGCCTGTATGGCTATGGTAATGAATATCTCTTCCCTCCGGACTAAGTCCTCTGGCTTATATAGACACCGGGAGGATCTAGGGTTACACAAGGTCGGTTACAAAGAAAGGAATCTACATATTTGGTCGCCAAGCTTGCCTTCCACGCCAAGGAGAGTCCCATCCGGACACGGGTGCAGTCTTCGGTCTTCGTATCTTCACAGCCCATCAGTCCGGCCCATGGCTAACAGGCCGGACGCCCGAGGACCCCTTAGTCCAGGACTCCCTCACCGGTCCACCCACATATCAAATTATCAAAGTAACGAACATGAACCAAACCAACATGGTGAAAGTGACTAGATGAAATTCCCGTGTACCATCAAGAACGTTTTGCTTATTATAAGAAACTGTTTTGGCTTGTCCTTTGCCACAAAAAGATTGGGCTACCTTGCTGCACTTTATTTACTGTTACCATTACTTGCTCATTACAAATTATATTGCTATCAAACTACCTCTTACCTACAATTTCAGTGCTTGCAGAAATTACCTTGCTGAAAATCACTTGTCATTTCCTTTTGCTCCTTGTCAGGTTCGACACTCTTACTTATCGAAAGGACTACGATTGATCCCCTATACTTGTGGGTCATCAGACCTTTGGACTACTCCTGGTTGTCGGTCTCCACGTAGTAACCACCATCGGGGTAACCTGCATCCGCGGTTCTACCAGTTGTTGCAGCAACTGGTTCGAATGAAAAGAGTAGCAAAGCAACGGTGAATACTCATCCAAAGTACTCGCAAGACTTAAATCAGATCTATACTAGATATGCATCGATATTAAAGGAATGGGGTAATATATGTGGACTAAACTGCAGAAATGCCATAATAAGGTGGAGAGCTCAACTTAACGAAGACTACCTCTTTCAGTAGTAGAAGAGATGAGTGTATATGGTGTCATCTTGAACATACATATAGCAATGACCTGCCCAGAGATCATCTCCTCGTCTCCCTGGGGGAAAGCGATCTCCTGGGGTATCTGTTTGTTAACTGGGTGTGTTCTATCAAGTATCCAGTTTAAGTAGTATCAGATCGGGATACATTTCCAAGCCTTCCGTTACTGTGGACGTGGCTATTCGAATCGTTTGTCTTCCCTGCAGGGATGCACCACATAACCTGATATGCTCGATTACCTCTGTCTGGACACACTTTTCTGGATAATGCCCAACCTCGGATAATCGACATGATGTAGTCCTACCTAGGCTCTCCAGAGAGGTTAACATGTCGGTCTACATCCTAAGCGCGAAGGGGTCATGGACCCATCATCCTAAGCACTCCTGCACATTGCGTGACTGGCCGGGGACCAAGCCCACCTCTGTATACACAATAGGCGATACCACGCCTCACCCCAACAATCAGCTCGCTCCATTGTGACATCTGAGCGAGCTTTCGGGAGTAACGTACGACGTTGAGGGCCCTATAACCATTATCCCGCGTGGCGGTTAGTGTGTATATGTCAGTGGCAGTCTCAGATCAAATACCTAAATCTCGTTAAGCGTGTTATTATGAAATAACTGCAGGCACCGGCCAGGGCCCAGACCCACCTCTCTCCTAGGTGGTCTCTACCTTCCCTGCCATTCCACCATAAAGAATCACTCGGGGGGCATTGGGAACCTAGGTCCACCACTACCTGGATGGAAACCACCTTTCCCTTCAACCCCAATCTGAATATTATCATAAGTATTGTAGTATTATGTAATACATCCATGATCATCTCCTGAAGGGATCACGACCTGATAATATAGCATGGCAAACGGACAAGGTGTAGGGGCACTGATGAAACTCTAGCATAACTATACTAAGCATAGTAGGATTGCAGGTAAAGTATGACCAACAGTTTAACAAAGACATGCTATGCAACAGAATAGGATCTATCGATAAGGCACCAACTGAACTCCGACTCTCTAATGCAAGAAGTAGAGAGAAAGAATAGAAAATATCAAAAAGATCAAGGGGGTTTTGCTTGCCCGGAAGCTCTGCTGAGAAGGACGGGTCGTCGACGACGTAGTCATACGGGGGGGGGGGGCAGCGGCAGTCTCGGAGTCTACCGAAAGAATAGAGGAGAGGGGGAAACGTAGGTGGATGGCATATTCAGATTCTTCGTATTTTTCTGTTCAATTTTCATCAGAGTTATAGATTATTTTATATGATTTTTCAAAATCTAAATGAATTTCTGGATTTACTGGCATATTATTAGTTTGAAATTTTGTTTCAAAAAATGTTCATAATTTTTAAAAATGTTCATGTTTTCATTTTTATGGAGTTTAAAAATGTTCCCATTTCAGAAAAAATTTAAATGTTCGTGTTTTCAAATTTTGTTTGGGAGTTTAAAAAATGTTCGGGTTTGCCAAGAATTTGTTTTGGAACTACAAAAATGTTCTTGTTTGTTAAAAAAGTGTTCATGATTTCGAAAAATGTGACTGATTTTCAAAAATGTTTCAGTTTGCTAAAAACTTTTCGCAAATTTGAAAAGTGTTTGCGTTTCACAAAAACTCCTTTTTCTAAACAATTGAATTCGAAATTTTAAAAATAATTCAGGTATGCGTTGTGGATTAGTTCTTAAATTTGGACGTTGACAAATTATCAGTAAGGCTCACAAACTCAACCGGTTTCGGCGCTTGGTCTGTAGCGCACGATCCATTCTTCGGTCCCCCGCAAGGTAGGCTTTGTTTGCAGAATTTTAAAAAAAAATTATAATTTTTAAATTTTGTCCACAATTTCAAAATTTGTTCTGGTTTTGAAAATTTGGTTACAAATTCGAAAATCGTTCAGAATTTTTCAAAACTCATGCGTGTTTGTTAAAAAAGCCGATGTGCCCATTTAGCTAGTTCTAAACTTTTCGCGTCGCCTATATACTAGGAACATTAATCGGACGAAGTGCCTAGCTACCTATGTCTACTAGAGCTGGATCGTCAGTTTGAGTCCTATCTTTCGCTTCGCATTTTTCTGACTTTTTACACTGCTCGTAACTCTGCTTTCAAAAAAAAACTCCCACGTGGGCTAGCCCAGTGTGAAGAATGCGGTAGATAGGAGGTCCCCCAGATAGCGACCCCTATCTCTCGCTAAATGCGACAAAGAAGGATGCCCCGCTTCAGGCAGCTGCCGAATTGATCCGGACCAACGCGGCATATTCATTCAGCGATTTGTTTCTTCTTTCATTTCTTTTCAAAATTTTGTATTAGTTTATTTTTACTTTTGCTTGTAGTTCGAAATATATCTATTATCAAAATAGCTTTATATAGAAAAGTTGGAAAATGTTAATCATATATTAAAAGTGAATAGAAAAAATGTTTTCGATGTATAAAAAAATATTACAAAATCAACAGAAAGAAATTAGAAATCAGAAAAATTAAATTTGTCCATATTTAAAAAATATTAATCATGCATTTAAATAAAATTTGAAATATGTATAAAAAAATTCTGATGTATACAAACAATATACAATCTGTGTAGGAAAATAGACATAAAAAATAAGTTTTACAAAAAAATTTGATCATGTACTTGGACAATGTTAAACGTGTACATAAAAACATTTCCTGGTGTATACTAAAGATTTACAATGTGTATGAAAGAATTAAAATTAAAAATATATGTTTTAAAAAGGTAGACACAAAAATTTATTCAAAAAAATGTTAATCTTGTATTTAATTTTTTTCTTACATGTCTAAAAATGTTTCTACTATATACGGAAAGGGTAATATCTATATGAAAAAATAGACATCAAAACTTATATTTTACAAGATGTTGATCATATATTTGAAAAATGTTAAAGATGCCTAATAAATATATTATAAAACTTAAAAATAAACATTTATTTGAAAAAATGTTAATCATGTATTTAGAAAATGTTGTGCATTTATGAAAAAAATATCTACTATATACATAAAAATGTACAATGTATGAAAAAAGTAGAATTCAAGGCATATGTTTTAGAAAGTGTTGATCATGTATTTGATAAATGTTAAACATACATAAAAAATGTTCCTGAAGTATATGAAGAATGTAGAGAATTGTTGGAAAAAAGGTGAAAAAGGAAAGAAACAAAAACCCGAAGAAAGAAAGGTAAAAGAAAAGAAAAGCGAATAAGAAAAGGAAAAACTAAAGAAACCAATCGGGAACCCTGTAACATAGTATAAAGTAAAAAAGGGTTTGTCTAGGGCACATCTAGATGTGCTATAGTTATTGCACATCTAAGTGACACAATCAAGTATGGAAAGGAAACGAAAATTCCCACATGAATCTCCGTATAAGATTAATGACATAAGACTTATGGCACATCTAGATGTGCTTTAGCAAAACTGATAAAGAAAATAGATGAAACCGTAAAGAAAAATACGACAGAAAGAAACAAACAAAGCGAACTAAAGGCAACAGGAAAGAAAGAAAGGAAACCCACGGAAACAAAAAGAAAAAAAGAGAAAGCCGAAATAACCAAAGGAAAACAAGAAAAAACCGTTACAGAAATGTCAAATACAATGAAAACCAATAACACACACACATACACACACACACACAAATAGGCCACTCCAACCTTATTATACAGAAGAAGAAAAAACACTAAAACTGGACCAACTGAAGGAAATATGCCCTAGAGGCAATAATAAAGTTATTATTTATTTCCTTATATCATGATAAATGTTTATTGTTCATGCTAGAATTGTATTAACCGGAAACATAATACATGTGTGGATACATAGACAAACAGAGTGTCACTAGTATGCCTCTACTTGACTAGCTCGTTGATCAAAGATGGTTATGTTTCCTAACCATAGACATGAGTTGTCATTTGATTAACGGGACCACATCATTAGGAGAATGATGTGATCGACTTGACCCATTCCGTTAGCATAGCACTTGATCGTTTAGTTTGTTGCTATTGCTTTCTTCATTACTTATACATGTTCCTATGACTATGAGATTATGCAACTCCCGTTTACCGAAGGAACACTTTGTGTGCCATCAAACGTCACAACGTAACTAGGTGATTATAAAGGTGCTCTACAGGTGCCTCCGAAGGTACTTGTTGGGTTGGTGTATTTCGATATAAGGATTTGTCACTCCGAGGTATCTCTGGGCCCACTCGGTAATGCACATCACTATAAGCCTTGCAAGCATTGCAACTAATGAGTTAGTTGCGGGATGATGTATTACGAAACAAGTAAAGAGACTTGCCGGTAACGAGATTGAACTAGGTATTGAGATACCGACGATCGAATCTCGGGCAAGTAACATACCGATGACAAAGGGAACAACGTATGTTGTTATGCGGTCTGACCGATAAAGATCTTCGTAGAGTATGTAGGAGCCAATATGGGCATCCAGGTCCCGCTATTGGTTATTGACAAGAGAGGTGTCTCGATCATGTCTACATAGTTCTCGAACCCGTAGGGTCCGCACGCTTAACGTTCGTTGACGATATAGTACTATGAGTTATGTATGTTGGTGACGGAATGTTGTTCGGAGTTTTGGATGAGATCACAGATATGACGAGGAACTCCGGAATGGTCCGGAAGTAAAGATTGATATGTGGATAGTAGTGTTTATCTCCGGAAGGGTTCCGGAAATTCACCGGAAGGGGTTCCGGATGTTTCCCGAAATGTTTGGGCACGAGAACACTTTATCTGGGCCAAAGGGGAAAGCCCATGAGGCTTTTGGAAAGTGTAAAAGGAAGTTTTGCGGAGACCAGAGGCTAGACGCCAGGAACCCTGGCGTCTAGGGGGTAGACGCCGGGAACCCTGGCGTCTAGCCCTGGAGTCCGAGAAGGACTCTTGCCTTTCGGGTGAAACCGACTTTGAGGAGGCTTTTACTCCAAGTTTCGACCCCAGGGCTCAACATATAAATAGAGGGGTAGGGCTAGCACCAAAGACACATCAAGAAACACCAAGCCATGTGCCGGCAACCCCGTCCCCTCTAGTTTATCCTCCGTCATAGTTTTCGTAGTGCTTAGGCGAAGCCCTGCGGAGATTGTTCTTCACCAACACTATCACCACACCGTCGTGCTGCCGGAACTCATCTACTACTTCGCCCTTCTTGCTGGATCGAGAAGGCGAGGACGTCACCGAGCCGAACATGTGCAGAACTCGGAGGTGCCGTGCTTTCGGTACTTGGATCGGTCGGACGTGAAGACGTACGACTACATCAACCGCGTTGATATAATGCTTCCGCGAATGGTCTACAAGGGTACGTAGACAACACTCTCCCCTCTCATTGCTATGCATCACCATGATCTTGCGTGTGCGTAGGAATTTTTTTGAAATTACTACGTTCCCCAACAGTGGCATCCGAGCCAGGTTTTATGCGTTGATGTTGTGCACGAGTAGAACACAAGTGAGTTGTGGGCGATATAAGTCATACTGCTTACCAGCATGTCACACTTTGGTTCGGCGGTATTGTTTGATGAAGCGGCCCGGACCGACATTACGCGTACACTTACGCGAGACTGGTTCTACCGACGTGCTTTGCACACAGGTGGCTGACGGGTGTCAGTTTCTCCAACTTTAGTTGAACCAAGTGTGGCTACGCCCGGTCCTTGCGAAGGTTAAAACAGCACCAACTTGACAAACTATCGTTGTGGTTTTGATGCGTAGATAAGAACGGTTCTTGCTCAGCCCGTAGCAGCCACGTAAAACTTGCAACAACAAAGTAGAGGACGTCTAACTTGTTTTTGCAGGGCATGTTGTGATGTGATATGGTCAAGACATGATGCTAAATTTTATTGTATGAGATGATCATGTTTTGTAACCGAGTTATCGGCAACTGGCAGGAGCCATATGGTTGTCGTTTTATTGTATGCAATGCAATCGCGCTGTAATGATTTACTTTATCACTAAGCGGTAGCGATAGTCATGGAAACATAAGATTGGCGAGACGACAATGATGCTACGATGGTGATCAAGGTGTCGCGCCGGTGACGATGGTGATCATGACGGTGCTTCGAAAATGGAGATCACAAGCACAAGATGATGATGGCCATATCATATCACTTATATTGATTGCATGTGATGTTTATCTTTTATGCATCTTATCTTGCTTTGATTGACGGTAGCATTATAAGATGATCCCTCACTAAATTATCAAAGTATAAGTGTTCTCCCTGAGTATGCACCGTTGCGAAAGTTCTTCGTGCTAAGACACCATGTAATGATCGGGTGTGATAGGCTCTACGTTCAAATACAACGGGTGCAAAACAGTTGCACACGCAGAATACTCAGGTTAAACTTGACGAGCCTAGCATATAACAGATATGACCTCAGAACACGGACACCGAAAGGTCGAGCGTGAATCATATAGTAGATATGATCAACATAGTGATGTTCACCATTGAAACTACTCCATCTCACGTGATGATCGGACATGGTTTAGTTGATTTGGATCACGTGATCACTTAGAAGATTAGAGGGATGTCTTTCTAAGTGGGAGTTCTTAAGTAATATGATTAATTGAACTTTAATTTATCATGAACTTAGTCCTGGTAGTATTAGCATATCTATGTTGTAGATCAATAGCTCGCGTTTAGCTCCCCTGTTTTATTTTTGATATGTTCCTAGAGAAAACTAAGTTGAAAGATGTTAGTAGCAATGATGCGGATTGGATCCGTGATCTGAGGTTTATCCTCATTGCTGCACAGAAGAAATATGTCTTTGATGCACCGCTAGGTGACAAACCTATTGCAGGAGCAGATGCAGATGTTATGAACATTGGCTAGCTCAATATGATGACTACTTGATAGTTTAGTGCACCATGCTTAAACGGCTTAGAATCAGGACTTCAAAGACGTTTTGAACGTCATGGACCATATGAGATGTTCCAGGAGTTGAAGTTAATATTTCAAGCAAATACCCGAGTTGAGAGATATGAAGTCTCCAACAAGTTCTATAGCTAAAAGATGGAGGAGAATAGCTCAAGCAGTGAGCATGTGCTCAGATTGTCTGGGTACTACAATCGCTTGAATCAAGTGGGAGTTAATCTTCCAGATAAAATAGTGATTGACAGAATTCTCTAGTCACCATCACCAAGTTAGTAGAACTTCGTGATGAACTATGATATGCAAGGGATAACGGAAACGATTCTCAAGCTCTTCGTAATGCTAAAATCCGCGGAGGTAGAAATCAAGAAGGAGCATCAAGTGTTGATGGTCAATAAGACCACCAGTTTCAAGAAAAAAGGCAAAGGGAAGAAGAAAGGGAACTTCAAGAAGAACAACAAACAAGTTGCTGCTCAGGAGAAGAAACCCAAGTCTGGACCTAAGCCTGAGACTGAGTGCTTCTACTGCAAGCAGACTGGTCACTAGAAGCGGAACTGCCCCAAGTATTTGGCGGATAAGAAGGATGGCAAAGTGAACAAAGGTATATTTGATATACAGATTATTGATGTGTATTTTACTAGTGTTCGTAGCAACCCCTCGGTATTTGATACTGGTTCAGTTGCTAAGAGTAGTAACTCGAAACAGGAGTTGCAGAATGAACATAGGCTAGTTAAGGGTGAAGTGACGATGTGTGTTGGAAGTGGTTCCTAGATTGATATGATCATCATCGCACACTCCCTATACTTTTGGGATTAGTGTTGAACCTAAATAAGTGTTATTTGGTGTTTGCGTTGAGCATGAATATGATTTGGTCATGTTTATTGCAATACGGTTATTCATTTAAGTAAGAGAATAAATTGTTGTTCTGTTTACATGAATAAAACCTTATATGGTTACACACCCAATGAAAATGGTTCATTGGATCTCGATCATAGTGATACACATATTCATAATATTGAAACCAAAAGATGCAAAGTTAATAATGATGGTGCAATTTATTTGTGGCACTACCGTTTAGGTCATATTGGTGTAAAGCGCATGAAGAAAATCCATGCTGATGGGCTTTTGGAATCACTTGATTATGAATCAGTTGATGCTTACGAACCATGCCTCATGGGCAAGATGACTAAGACTCCGTTCTCTGGAACAATGGAGCGAGCAACAGATTTGTTGGAAATCATACATACTGATGTATGTGGTCCGATGAATATTGAGGCTCATGTCAGGTATCATTATTTTCTGATCTTCACAGATGATTTGAGCAGATATGAGTATATCTACTTGATGAAACACAAGTATGAAACATTTAAAAAGTTCAAAGAATTTCAGAGTGAAGTGGAGAATCATCGTAACAAAAATAAAAAAAGTTTCTATGATATGATCGCAGAAGTAAAATATTTGAGTTACGAGTTTGGCTTTCAGTTAAAAACAATGTGAAATAGTTTCACTACTCACACCACCTGGAACACCACAGCATAATGGTGTGTCCGAACGTCATAACCGTACTTTATTAGATATGGTGCGATCTATGATGTCTCTTACCGATCTACCACTATCGTTTTGAGGTTATGCATTAGAGACAACTGCATTCACGTTAAATAGGGCACCATCTAAATCCGTTGAGACAACACCGTATGAACTATGGTTTGGCAAGAAACCTAAGCTGCCGTTTCTTAAAGTTGAGGTTGCAATGATTATGTGAAAAAGTTTCAACCTGATAAGCTCAAACCCAAATCGGAGAAGTGCGTCTTCATAGGATACCCAAAAGAAAATGTTGGGTACACCTTCTATCACAGATCCGAAGGCAAGATATTCGTTGCTTTGAATGGATCCTTTCTAGAGAAGGAGTTTCTCTCGAAAGAAGTGAGTGGGAGGAAAGTAGAACTTGATGAGGTAACTGTACCTGCTCCCTTATTGGAAAGTAGTTCATCACAGAAATCTGTTTCTGTGACTACTACACCAATTAGTGAGGAAGCTAATGATGATGATTATGTAACTTCAGATCAAGTTACTACCGAACCTCGTAGGTAAACCAGAGTGAGATCCGCACCAGAGTGGTACAGTAATCCTGTTCTGGAGGTCATGTTACTTGACCATGACGAGCCTACGAACTATGAGGAAGCGATGATGAGCCCAGATTCCACGAAATGGCTTGAGGCCATGAAATCTGAGATGAGATCCATGTATGAGAACAAAGTATGGACTTTGATTGACTTGCCCAAAGATCGGCGAGCCATTGAGATTAAATGGATCTTCAAGAGGAAGACAGATGTTGATAGTAGTGTTACTATCTACAAAGCTAGAATTATCGCAAAAAGTTTTCGACAAGTTCAAGGTGTTGACTACGATGAGAGTTTCTCACTCGTATCTATACTTAAGTCTATTCGAATCATGTTAGCAATTGCCACATTTTATGAAATCTGGCAAATGGATAAACAAAACTGCATTCCTTAATGGATTTATTAAAGAAGAGTTGTATATGATGCAACCAGAAGGTTTTGTCAATCCTAAAGGTACTAACAAAATATGCAAGCTCCAGCGATCCATCGATGGACTGGTGCAAGCATCTCGGAGTTGGAATATACGCTTTGATAAGTTGATCAAAGCATATAGTTTTATACAGACTTGCGGTGAAGCCTGTATTTACAAGAAAGTGAGTGGGAGCACTACAGCATTTCTGATAAGTATATGTGAAAGACATATTGTTGATCGGAGATAATGTAGAATTATTCTACAAAGCATAAATGAGTGTTTGAAAGGAGTTTTTCAAAGAAAGACCTCGGTGAAGCTGCTTACATATTGAGCATCAAGATCTATAGAGATAGATCAAGACGCTTGATAAGTTTTTTTCAATGAGTACATACCTTGACAAGATTTTGAAATAGTTCAAAATGGAACAGTCAAAGAAAGAGTTCTTGCCTGTGTTACAAGGTGTGAAGTTGAGTAAGACTCAAAACCCGACCACGGCAGAAGATAGAGAGAGAATGAAAGTCATTCCCTATGCCTCAGACATAGGTCCTATAAAGTATGCCATGCTGTGTACCAGACCTATTGTATACCCTGCCCTGAGTTTGGCAAAGGAGTACAATAGTGATCTAGGAGTAGATCACTGGACATTGGTCAAAATTATCCTTAGTGGAATAAGGATATGTTTCTCGATTATGGAGGTGACAAAAGGTTCGTCGTAAAGGGTTACATCGATGCAAGTTTTGACACTGATCCAGATGACTCTAAGTCTCAATCTGGATACATATTGAAAGTGGGAGCAATTAGCTAGAGTAGCTCCATGCAGAGCATTGTTGACATAGAAATTTGCAAAATACTTACGGATCTGAATGTGGCAGACCTGTTGACTAAACTTCTCTCACAAGCAAAACATGATCACACCTTGGTACTCTTTGGGTGTTAATCACATAGCGATATGAACTAGATTATTGACTCTAGTAAACCCTTTGGGTGTTGGTCACATGTCAATGTGAACTATGGGTGTTAATCACATGGTGATGTGAACTATTGATGTTAAATCACATGACGATGTGAACTAGATTATTGACTCTAGTGCAAGTGAGAGAGTGAAGGAAATATGCCCTAGAGGCAATAATAAAGTTATTATTTATTTCCTTATATCATGATAAATATTTATTATTCATGCTAGAATTGTATTAACCGGAAACATAATACATGTGTGAATACATAGACAAACAGAGTGTCACTAGTATGCCTCTACTTGACTAGCTCGTTGATCAAAGATGGTTATGTTTCCTAACCATAAACATGAGTTGTCATTTGATTGATCGACTTGACCCATTCCGTTAGCATAGCACTTGATCGTTTAGTTTGTTGCTATTGCTTTCTTCATGACTTATACATGTTCCTATGACTATGAGATTATGCAACTCCCGTTTACCGGGGGAACACTTTGTGTGCCACCAAACATCACAACATAACTAGGTGATTATAAAGGTGCTCTACAGGTGTCTCCGAAGGTACTTGTTGGGTTGGCGTATTTCGAGATTAGGATTTGTCACTCCGAGGTATCTTTGGGCCCACTCGGTAATGCACATCACTATAAGCCTTGCAAGCATTGCAAATAATGAGTTAGTTGCGGGATGATGTATTACGAAACAAGTAAAGAGACTTGCCGGTAACGAGATTGAACTAGGTATTGAGATATCGACGATCGAATCTCGGGCAAGTAACATACCGATGACAAAGGGAACAACGTATGTTGTTATGCGGTCTGACCGATAAAGATCTTCATAGAGTATGTAGGAGCCAATATGGGCATCCAGGTCCCGCTATTGGTTATTGACAAGAGAGGTGTCGGTCATGTCTACATAGTTCTTGAACCCGTAGGGTCCGCACGCTTAACGTTCGTTGACGATATAGTACTATGAGTTATGTATGTTGGTGACCGAATGTTGTTCGGAGTTTTGGATGAGATCACAGATATGACGAGGAACTCCGGAATGGTCCGGAAGTAAAGATTGATATGTGGATAATAGTGTTTGATCTCCGGAAGGGTTCCGGAATTCACCGGAAGGGGTTCCGGATGTTTCCTGAAATGTTTGGGCACGAGAACACTTTATCTGGGCCAAAGGGAAAGCCCATGAGGCTTTTGGAAAGTGCAAAAGGAAGTTTTGCGGAGACCAGAGGCGAACCCTGGCGTCTCGGGGGTAGACGCCGGGAACCCTGGTGTCTAGCCCTGGAGTCCGAGAAGGACTCTTGCCTTTTGGGTGAAACCGACTTTGAGGAGGCTTTTACTCCAAGTTTCGACCCCAGGGCTCAACATATAAATAGAGGGGCGGGGCTAGCACCAAAGACACATCAAGAAACACCAAGCCGTGTGCCGGCAACCCCGTCCCCTCTAGTTTATCCTCCGTCATAGTTTTCGTAGTGCTTAGGCGAAGCCCTGCGGAGATTGTTCTTCACCAACACCGTCACCACGCCGTCGTGCTGCCGGAACTCATCTACTACTTTGCCCCTCTTGCTGGATCGAGAAGGCGAGGACGCCACCGAGCCGAACGTGTGCAGAACTCGGAGGTGCCGTGCTTTCGGTATTTGGATCGGTCGGACGTGAAGACGTACGACTACATCAACCACGTTGATATAACGCTTCCGCGAATGGTCTACAAGGGTACGTAGACAACACTCTCCCCTCTCGTTGCTATGCATCACCATGATCTTGCGTGTGCGTAATTTTTTTTTTTAAAATTACTACGTTCCCCAACACCAACAGCAACCGAAATGAACACGGAAGCATACGATCAAGCGACCCCTAATGGGCCGGACCATATACGTGGCGTTGCGGGCGAGGGAAGCTACGATCTCGCGTTAAGAGAGATATAGCTTTAGTGGCCCCAAATGCCTACAGGACAGGACTGTAATCCAGTTTCGATAAATGCATGAACCTTTTGTCAGTATGTCAAGATACGAATGCATGTACACACGTTTTAGTGTTAGATATATCTATATCTTAACAAGTTTAAGACAATTAATTTGGGGCGAAGGTAATATTTTAAAATTTGTGAACATTTGTTCAAACTCATGGACATTTGTTTTCTTCAATTTCATGGAAATTTAAAATTGTTGATGTTTTTCAATTATGTGAACCTTTTCAAGTTCATGAACACTTTTTTAAAAATTCATGAATGCTTTTTTCAAAATGCATACACTTTTTCAAATCCATGAACAATTTTTAAAAATCCATGAACTTTTTTGAAAATCATGGACAATTTTCAAATTCACGAAGAAATTTTATATTTATGAGTCTTTTTACATCCTCAAACATTTTTTTCAAATCCATGAAGTATTCCAAAATGTACGCACTATTTTATCAAATCCATGAACTTTATCCGATTCCTTTATCTTTTCTAAAAAAAACAACGGTCAACCTGTTGACTGGCCAACGGTCAACCAGGTAACCCGTGAACAGTCAACTGATCAAGCAAGGACCCGAGTGAACCAACTACTGGTGTCACTAACTAGGGAACGGAAGTAAAACAAATCTGTGGAGAGTAATCCAGGACGCGAGGGTTTCGTGAAGGCTGTAGCAGCCATCGCCACGTTGGAATGTTTGGTCCCCTCGGCTACAGCTAGTGGTCGTCAAGAGTTCTATGTTCTTCATCAACGTCTAGTGATCATCATTTTATGATAATAAAATTTCTCTTGTACTTTTGGAGGTGCTATGGGGTCTGGGAGTTTGTGTCCTCGCAAATCTAATTATTCGAATTTGATGAGTTTATGTTGGGGTCAAATCTTTCACGGATACCTTGATGAAGATATTATTACTCGACAGCCAACACTTCTGGGGGATCATCCTCGGCCCAAATACCTTCGTTGACCAGGGCTTCCCAACTTTATAGACGGGCGACTCAAGGCGCTTTCAAAAATCTTTATTGGTAATGTTCCCACAGGGAACAAGTGACAACATCGTTTTTTCAGTCCAATTACAGTCACTTTACCGAAGTCTTGGTATTATTTACTCTAGCAAGGATTGATACCACAAATAAGGTGTTTCTATGAGTTCTAACTGTAATTCTTAGTCATATAAGTTACTTTGTATTTTCTTGATCTTAGATATGAATAATTTACCTTTAATTGTTATGAGTATGAAAAATGTTACATGTTTTCTCTAAAAAAAGGGCCCAAACGAGAAGCCTCTGTTGACCGTTGTCGACCAAACGCACCCCGGTTGGTCGATAATGAATTTGGGCCGGTCCAAGTAGCGCAGCTCCCACTTCTGGTTTTGGGGAGGTTTTATAACCTTACCAAGCCATTTGTTTTATTGTTTTTTTGGGTTTCTTCTTATTATTTTTGGTTTAAAATTTTCACTTTTCTCTCCTTAATTTTTATTTCAATTTTGCTTTACATTTTTCTTTTGCAAACAACTTCTAGATTTTGAACTTTTTTTTTGAAAATCGTGAATTTTTTTTGAATTCACGAACATTTTTTGAAATTATGAACATTTTATATCGAGATTGTTTTATAAATTTGGGAGCATTTTTTGAAATTTTATGAATTTTTTAATTCAATAATATATTTTTAAAACCGGTGAATATTTTTTTGAAATTTGGAACACTTTTTTAAATGCATGAACTTTTTTCGATTTGACGAACATATTTTGAATCTCGTGAAGATTATTCATGAACATTTTTCGAATAGATGATCTTTTTTGAAAATTAGGAAGAATTTTTGAAAATCACAATTTTTTTGCATGTTTGAACATTTTTAGAAATTCAGGAACACTTTCTGAAATCCCGTACATATTTCAAACTGATGAACATTTTTCGAATTCATGAACTGTTTTGGAATTAAGAACTTTTTTCGAATTTGATTTGCAGGGCTGTGCGGGATTGGTGGCCATTCACACCATCCTACGTGCAAAATAGTGCCTCCTCGTATATGTAGTCCAGTCCAAGTAAAACTGAAAAAGAAAAGAGTAAAGAAGGCCCCGTAATCATGGGCCGGAAGAGAAACGAAAATCTGCCGCGTCAATTTCGACGCGACGGTGAGAAGAACCGGTCAAGGCTTCTAGCACCCTGGATTGCGTTTCGAGGTTCCTGGGTGAAGTGCGCCTTTGGGTAATTGGGTTGTTTTTCCTTTTTGCGTACGACCCTAATAATGCAACTTTTGTAACGTGCCGAGTTCCCTTAGCTCTGCGTCCCGCATCATGGAAGACCCTCCCAGAAGAAAGGCGACCTACCTACTGGAGTGAAATGTTTTCCTACCCACCACGCCATGCTTTAGGTCTTTTTTGTACTGGACCATATGTCGCGTAAAAATACTTATGAGTGAAACTTTCTTTGTGGGGGCGTTATGAGTGAAACTGAATGAATGGTCCCTGTCTTGTTCCTCCGGATTTGGACATTCAGTCAGGGAGTAACAGGATTTCACGGTCACGAACAGTTTTACCAGTATGGGGTAATCCATTTGGATGAGCCGTGTAGTATGATTTCAGCAGATAACGTGTTGGTCCGAGCACGCAAAATCAGCGTAGGCAGGGTTAAGGGTGGCGTGTTAACGTCAGTAAAGCTTGCTCGTCAACCATGCAATGCAAAGCCGGTCGTCATTCTTGATTCCCATAAAAAACCGTCATGTCATTTCCCAAGGAATACTGTGCATGGAGCCATGGAGTAAGGTCACTCCCAATGCTTTACCTCCTACAGGTGCTAAGCTTGTCAACTAAGCAAAAAAATCTGATGTGGCATTGCTAGTTAAGAAGAAAAAGAGCACTATGGTGACCCCAAGAAGAAACGATGCCAAGCACGTGTACCTAGGTGCAAGCATAATTCTGAGTGTACAACTAATTAAATGCATGAAGCTTAGCACCCAAAAACGGCAAATTTTCGTGTTTTGACCCTTTTCTGAAACCTATTCGAGATTTGACCCTAGTTTGAATTTTTTTCGAGATCTGACCCTTTTGCTACCGCTAGAGTCCATGGCGGTAGGGTTTAACAGCCTACCGCCAGAGACTTTGACGGTAGGAAACATCGCTACCGCCAACCGGGCTGGCGATAGCCTGCACAACCCTACCGCCAAGGTGCTTGGCGATAGGCACGAGCACGCACTGTGTTCAATACTTAGAAGGTTTTTGGCGGTAGGGCATACAACCCTACCGCCAGGGACCTTGGCGGTAAGCTGTTATACCCTAGCGCCATGGTCCCTGACGGTAGCAAAATGGTCAGATCTCGATTTTTTTTTAAAGTAGGGTCAAATCTCGGATAGGTTTTAGAAAAAGGATCAAAACACGAAATTTAACCCTCCAAAACTTAGCACCTTTGCATTGGGAACTTGAATTACTAAGACATTTAATATACTTAGCACCTCATCTAAGCACCCAAAAACTTTTTCCATTTTGCGCCCGAGCAATCATGCAAACTACTCGTACCATCCGATGGTTACGTGGCGGGTCCAGTCAAAGCGTAGGGATGGATGGATTGGATTCTCAAAACGACAAGAAAAACCGCACCTCCCGGTCTCCAAGGTGCCCCGTCACACCATGAAACCTGTATCAGGACAGCTCGGCCGGAACAATCAGCATCCGAAGCGAGCAGGGAAAGCAAAGACGACTGCATGCAGAGCCAGAGCTGCCTGCCGGCACGCCGCCGTACTGCAGCCCCGCAGCGATCTGTCTGCCGGAGCAGACACGCAGAGCAGGGGGGCCCTGCCTGCCTGCCCGTCGATCGATCAGCGACGATGCATGCAGCGCCCCACTTCCCGAGAGAAAACGTCCCCCGCGACTGCGCAATGATTGGCGCCCGCGGCGGCCACCGGTCCGGTCGTCCATGCATGCCGCCATGCCGCACACGTCGCGTCCCATGTCACCGTGCCTAGAACGGCGCGCGCGCTCCCACCCCTGTCCCTCGCGTCGCGGCGAGCGAGAGCACCGTCGCGTGCCCCGCCCCGTCAATTCCATGTCCCCCCGGCCGGCCCAGCGGCGGGG